>NC_048311.1:16203004-16366094 GCF_013100865.1 Trachemys scripta elegans | reverse complement strand
CAGGGGTGGAGTTCCCACTTTGCTCAGGCTCAGAAGCTAGTGGTTCTCTCCTACTGAACAAGACCCTACTGGGAGTTGCAGGTGAGAATCTGGTCCCCACTTACTTTCAGCCACTGGTGTATACACCAATCCTGGTACTGCGGGCTTCTTGCTAGTGCTCTAGGTTTCACATGTAGGAGCCTCTATGCTGAGCACACCTCATTTTGTGGTGCTTGCTCTGACAGTCCCATCTTATAAATCAGCTTATATTGACATCCTCAGCTTATATTGACATCTGTGGAAGATGGAGACCGTCATGGGCAAACTTGAGTTTTGAGCAGCTCAAGCACCATGTTGGGTTGGAGCATTCATAACTGAATGGGAGGGAGGGAGGGAGGAAGGTCTTGGATGGTACTATCAAAGTCTTAGTCCTAGAAGTTTGGGGTCTGTTGCTCTGACTACAGAAGTTATATGGTGGATCATGCAAATGCTATTCTGAGTCTGAACACACATTCTTATCCGCAAAAAGAACAGGAGTACTTGTGGCACCTTAGAGACTAACAAATTTATTAGAGCATAAGCTTTCGTGGACTACAGCCCACTTCTATATGCATCCGAAGAAGTGGGCTGTAGCCCACGAAAGCTTATGCTCTAATAAATTTGTTAGTCTCTAAGGTGCCACAAGTACTCCTGTTCTTTTTGCATGATAAGAATGTGTGTTCAGACTCAGAATAGCATTTGCATGATCCACCATATAACTTCTGTAGTCAGAGCAACAGACCCCAAACTTCTAGGACTAAGACTTTGATAGTACCATCCAAGACCTTCCTCCCTCCCTCCCTCCCATTCAGTTATGAATGCTCCAACCCAACATGGTGCTTGAGCTGCTCAAAACTCAAGTTTGCCCATGACGGTCTCCATCTTCCACAGATGTCAATATAAGCTGAGGATGTCAATATAAGCTGATTTATAAGATGGGACTGTCAGAGCAAGCACCACAAAATGAGGTGTGCTCAGCATAGAGGCTCCTACATGTGAAACCTAGAGCACTAGCAAGAAGCCCGCAGTACCAGGATTGGTGTATACACCAGTGGCTGAAAGTAAGTGGGGACCAGATTCTCACCTGCAACTCCCAGTAGGGTCTTGTTCAGTAGGAGAGAACCACTAGCTTCTGAGCCTGAGCAAAGTGGGAACTCCACCCCTGGTGCAGCTTTTCAACAGCAAGGTTTGGGCAGGCTATGGAACCACTTCCATTTGGCCCTCAAGACACTTTATGGGGTACTGTGAAGAGACAGCTCTGTCATCCCTGTAGAACTTCCAACCAGATTCACTGAGGCACCCTTTAGCCAAGCGACGACTCACCAGTGCGGCGCTCCTGCTGGTCATCTTGGGAATTAGCTCTCCAGCACACGGAGTGCCTCCTCCTGGCTGGTGTCTCGCCTGTCGTTGGCCCCCATGTCCCTCCCGGACCCCTGTGCCCCTCTACCTCAGGGCTCTACCCGCAGCAGTACCCCACAATCTGGGTCTCCCCTCCCAAGGGAACCCCCAACCTTCTATTCTCACTTTGCCTCACTGGCTACTGCCAGTCCTCATCTAGCCCCCGCTCACTGGGGCAGACGGCAGTCTGTAAACCACTCATCATGGGCAAGGGGGGTTTGGGACCTGCTGCCTTTGCCTAACCCCAGGCTACACTTCTGCAGCCCCAGTCCTCTGTAGGCCTTACACAGGACCTGCAGCCTGGGGAGTTGCCAGGCTGGAACTCCCCAACTCCTCTTGCCTTTCTCCAGCACTACTTTACTCAGGTCCCCTTCTCTCTCTACAGCTAGAGAGACTGCCTTAGCTCCTGGCTCACAGCCCTTTTATAGGGCCAGCTGTGGCCTGATCCGGACGTGGCCCCAGCTGTGGCTGCTTCCCCAAGCAGCCTAGCCTTTTTCTCTCCAGAGCAGGGTAACTGCCCTGCTACACACCCACATTGGCTCTGAGTGGAGATGAGTCATGAAAGCCCCTAGCAAAGCCTGTTTGCCTTGTGGCTCCCAGCCAGATTCCTGCCCCTAAGGAAAATACATGGATAAAAATGTTGTTTTTTTCCTGGGTGGGAGGATGAGTGTGAAGGCAGCTCCCCCTTCAATGGAAGATAATGCAGACTGTGCCCTCCTCTGAAAACTTCCTTATGAGTAAAACCCTTTGGAAGGAGGTGCTTGTTTACAGCTCTTAGTAATGGCTGCCAGCCAGTTTATTGCTAGTCAGATTAATACAGCTATTCTCACTCTGAGGTGGAGGTCAATTGGAGATGTCTAGGAGCAAAATTAAAAAAAAAATAGAACCAATGCCACCAAAGTCCTTCACCCTCCATCTGCAGATTCATCACCTTTGTATTTTGAGGGTGAAAGACTGTTTTGAACTTCCAAGAGAAAAGATCAAAATGGACCCTGCAATTGACAAGAGACTGGGGCTGATCTCAAACTACTCCGATCTTCTGATCTTGGACATCTGAAATACAAAGGTGGATCAGTCCACACTAAGCCCTACTCCTGACCAAGAGAGGGTGACTTGTTTATTTTAGACTTCTTCTGATGTTCATCTTTTACACTGGAGAGTGCGTGTGTCTAAAGAAATCGGGACACATGTGTGAAGGGAAAGCCCATGTGCACCATTTATGTACATTCACAATATATTGGGTGTTTTTCGCTTTAAACTCCAACTTCTTCAAGAACAAAAATCTTAAGATAAATGCTGTGAAATGAAAGAACTGCCAAAGCAAGTTGATTTGAAAACATGACAACCTTGACAGCATCCCTATAGCAAAGCACAATCATGTCAGCTCAACAGTTACCCGTGATTACAAAATTTCTGAATGGAATAGAATTCAACCCTCTTGAGGATTGTCACATTGAAACAGGCAGAGGAAACAATCTGGAAAGAGAAATAGTAAAATACTCCACTGCAGTTCTTAATTGAATGTTTCACCAAAGTGCTCTAAATTAATGTGCCTCATCCAATCTGTGTCTGGGCTGCTGAGGAGAAGAAGGAGCTCCATGAGTAATCTACTTGAATAAAAATAGAACCACTCGAAGAAGAACTACGCAAAACATCTCTTCAAGAGAACCATGACTTCAGGAAGAGAAACAACATGAAACCCCTTAAAGGGGAATATTAAATACATCACTCTAAAGTTTCAGACTGCATATGGGCTAGCAATAGGCGTATTTCCTGGAGTACATAAATGGAACTTATTCTGTACTTTGCATGTAGTATACACGATATATAATACAGCTGCAGTAAGCTAGTCAAATAACTTTATGCTATAATCCTACATAGATCTTGTATGCTGAGTGATGTTGTCTCAAGTACTGGTACTCTTTGCAGATTTTCATAGAGGTTCGCTGACTTCAATGGAACTGTGCCAATTTACACCTGCTGATGATCTAGCCCTGGCTTTCTTGGTTTGATTTAATCATTACTACTGTAACTCTGGGTGTTATTCCCATTCAAATCAATGGCCAATCCTTCTCTGAATCCTGCTGAGAGCAGTTAATGAGACCAGCTCCTTACAGGAAATGTTTTTGAAAGCATGGCTTTTTAAACTTTCTTTTTTTATTTTTAGTGCATAAAAGTCTTTTGAAAAACAACCTTGCAGGCTACCTTGTAAGGCTCAGTTTGCTATTTGGTTTATACAAAAGGCTAGTTGAGGGATTTTTTAATCACTTCAATTTAGATACTACCCTGGATTCCTTTTTAATCAATACAAAGAGAACAACTTGGACTTGCTCTTTTCAGGCTCTCCTGATGGTTTTTATAGTGCTCCCGCCTCTGTGGCACCTAAGCATTGATCAGAATCCCTTGGATGCTGGATTTTCAAGGTGGTGGTTAGCACCCTGCTCCTACAATTGTCTAGATCCAGTTGTGTCCCTGCCAAAGCTCTTCAATGCATGAAGGCAGCATGAAGTCTCTGGCTCTCCTGTGCTTGCTTCGTTACTGTCTTGCTGCTACTTGGCTGGGAAGCTGCACAGAGTTTGCCTGAGGGGCTTCGCTGTAATAAGCAAAGTGGCCAAAGGAGCTCTGCAAATTGATTTGAACTTCCTCTAAACTGACTGAGTCATTCACTGAACACCTTACTCAGGTCCTTCAGGCAAAGGGATCCTGCATCTTGCTCTGTTTCCGGGCCAATAGCAAATCTCACCTTCCTCCTCACCTGCCGTTGACACCATTTCAGACATTAGCACTAACTGCTGATCTGTAAAGCCGAACAGGGCATGAACAGGTACTGAAAGGTTTAGACCTTACAGCACTATGGAGTAATACATATCCTATGTAAATGGCACTGATGGTGGTATTCATGTTCTTCTATTTCCCTGGCCCCCAAAGCACCACAAGCCTCCTTCAACAGCTAATTCTTCCTCTTTTGACACCCCCGCAGTTTCCGACCTCCCTTGAAACCTTCCTCCCCACAAGGAGTACAACTTTTTGTCAGCTTCCTAACAATCCTGCATCTCCTTCTATCTGCCCCTCCTGTACAAAAGGCCCAACACAACACCCTCTCCTTCTTCCTAAGAAACATCCCCACTTATTTCCCCACTATCACATGATCCTGTTTTCTGTATGACTGCAGATCTGTGGAGAACCTGGCAATCAAACTTCCACCTGCTAAACATGTTCCCAAGTTCAACAAATTAGAGCCCCCTATCAAAGCCATCTGCTAAAACCTAAACTTCCTCCCTCTGGGTGTTCTCTATGTGGTGACCAGCCAGTTTAAAAATATAAGCATTGCTTTGTTTCCTAAATAGAATGTGTAGTTGTAATTCTTGTGTCAATATACTGCCTGCTCACAAGGAGGGAGCAAACAAACTGGCAGAGCCCTGGCCCCATGTATAAACATTGAGTGCGCTGCTTACATTAACTAGCTAATGAAAAGATCAAGATCTAGCAAGCCCCCTGGAAGGAGGGTGGGGGAGACATCATATTCTGCACTTGCCCGGGATGGGTCCATAATCTGATAGAAGTGCACTAGATGGCTTCCCTCTCTAGTAATCTTGGAAGTATGAAACCTTCTCCCTCCCCCCCCCGAAATGTTAAAAGGAGTAGTCTAGATCAGGGGTGGCCAACATGCGGCTCTTCGTAAGTTAATATGCGGCTCCTTGCATAGGCACGGACTCCGTGGCTGGAGCTATAGTTGCTAACTTTCCAATATGCCGGGAAGTGCTCAGTGCTCAACCCCCTGCTCTGTCCCAGGCCCTGCCCCCACTCCACCCCTTCCCCCAAGCCTGCCATGCCCTCGCTCTCCCCCACACACACACCAGAGCCTCCTGCGCACCGTGTAACAGCTGATCTCAGCGAGCGGGAGGAATGGGGAGGGAGCAGGATGCACTGATTGGTGGTGCTGCTGGTGGGCAGGAGGCGCTGCAGGTTGGAGTGGGGGGAGTTGATGGGGGGCTGCTGACATATTAGTGTGGCTCTTTGGCAAGGTACATGGGTAACTTCTGGCTCTTTCTCAGGCTGGCCACCCCTTGTCTAGATGAAGGACTAAGTTAGCCACCAAGTTGAGGGAGCCCTCAAATTAGATACCAAAAAAAAAAAAAATCAGGCCACTGTTTTGGTTTTTTTTTTTTTTTTTTTTAAGGAGAGATACTGAGGACCCACAATTCCCGTGGAAGTTACTTGCCACTTATTTGAGTGCCTAAATAGGGTGCCTAACTTAAAGTTGGACATGTTGGCCTAATTGCCTTTTTTCATTTAAGACCAACTTCAGTTTTGCTTTGTTTTAAGTACTAAAGTCTCACACTAGAAAATTTAACTTTTTTTTTTTTTTGGCCACTCAAAATCATCGCTTTCCCTGCACATCACCTCAGAACAATTCTCATTTGTATTGGCAAATGTCAGCCCAATGGGTTTGGAAGAGGCATAGGCTGAGGTAGGATAAGATTAGGCAAGCTTGTGGTCCCGCTCCACTTTTCTCTCTGTCCATAGAAAATAACATTGCCTGCCTCTATGGCAGTAGCTTGGTGACGCTCACGTTACACAAGCCAGGCCTGCTAGAACTTATATTGTATTTCAGAAACTCATAACCCCACAAAGAAAGCTACATGAGCAAAGTTATCTTAGATATATACAGCCAAAAATGGTATCTACCTCATGTTCTAAGATCCTGACATAACTGAAAAATACTCCAGAGCTCAATGCACTGTACTCCTAACTAGCAACCCAGGGACAGTACAAACCTCAAGCATTCCTCCCAATTCTGTCCCACTGTCAAATCCCTGGGAAAGAAAGATGTGCTTTGCAGCATGCCCTTAAGGACATCAGACTTGGGCTAATTTGGGCTGGCAGCTGCTTTATAGGTCTTCTCAACAAGACTTCAGCATGAGCAGCCTACTGATTTCAACCGTGTGGAGCTGGGAGGAAGGCAGATTCCCTACACAGGTACATGTCCAAGGCCAGGTGACTCTTCCCACTTGCTCACAACTGCAGCTGCGGCCCATTCCCCGACTTCTGAGAGTGAGGTTGGAGGAAATAAGGCTTAGTGACCCTATTCAGAAGTTGGTCCACACTCCTAGCCCTTTTTGCCCATTCTGGCAAAGGGAATAGAGCACAAAGTCAAAAAGCAACTCGGGGTCTGAGCCCAGTCCCCCACTGGCATCTTCGCATCTGCCTTTGCTCAGGCCCCTGCAAATCGCAAGGCTGGCCTGACTCAAGTTAAAAATTAGCTTAGAACTGTGTGTCATTAAGTTACCTCCCTGCAGGATTCAGACATGGGAAATGCTTTTTGATTATAGCCCCTCTGTGCGTGCTAAATGGTAAGGAGTGTCTAATTCAGGGAAGATTAGCAGAGGAAGAAGTTTTAATTGCTGACTTTGAGGCCTAGATAAATATCCCAGCAAAGGCTCCGAAACATGTTTAACTTGCCTTGAAAGTGATAATGTCTGCAGCACACAGGGATTCATTGGATCACAAACCATTTACAGGAGCCAAAATGCATTTAGAAAACAAAGCTGAGAGGCCCCAAGTTCCAGTTCTTGAGATAAAAATATCAAGTTCAAGGGCAGCATTTAGCTACAAGGAAGATATTAGACTGCGAAGCTCTTGGCATTAATAAATGTAATACCTCTGGGTGCGTTCATCACAGATTGAGCAGCACATGCTTATAAGAAGGTTGTTCATCTATCTAATTCAGTTTGATGCAAGTGAAGCACTGAGGAGCAATTCCCATACGTTATCCTATGGCTTCGACAGAGGCATGGCAAGTGGGGAGCTTGAGGCTTCCTGTCTGTAGCTAGACTCCTCTGCCATTCAGACAGGCTACATGGGCAGTTAGGAAGGGAAGAGGACTGGGGAGAGGGCCAGAGCTCAGGTTATTGTGGGGGCATGAGCAAGGAGATAAAGGTGTTTGGGACAAATACCTCCGTGAAAAACACTGAGGACTAGGACCCATGAAATTATTTATCCACAGTGTCCTAAGACTGTAAAATGTTACACTAAGGAACAAGATTATTCTTGTAGACTTTTTTCTATCACACCAAAAATACCCACCGAACCCTCAATCAGAAAATATTTATCCTGTGAGCACCTAAAAGAGTTTAGTGGGGCAGTCAGCGTGTATATATTACATGCTCGTGTTTCACTCTTGTAGTCTGTTTTTAGACTCTCCCTCCTAGGAGAGTAACACCTAAGACAACACAACTGAGATGTAAGATGCAGCAGCAGATCCAGAGGAAAGTTTAATTTAAAAATAAAACAACAAAAACTAATAGAGACACACCAGCATTTCCCCCAGGTAGCTTAGCATTGAGCTTGGCATGTTCACTATAACAAGTTAAAGTGCTCACCTACCACACCTATTTGAGTGTGGGATGGATAGATTAGATAGATGATATTGAGTTGTGGGTCTTGTGGAAGAAGTTTTGTGAAAGGATTTGAAAGAAGAGAACCTAGCTGCCTGGGATACAGCTATTTCTGATTACTTGCATTAGTTTTCTCTTTTACTAACAGTAAAGCTGATGACAAAAATGGACTTGTAGAGTTAGACAATGATATGGAACCTTGAGACTGGGTGAGTTTCCTTTTGCTGCTTTCTGCCTAGTAATTTATTACTCTTGCTCGCATTATTGGTTGCTGTCATCTCTCTCTAATAGGCAGCAGACAAGATTCTCTGTTATAATTCTTTTCTGGGAATCAGGCATCCCAGGGAATTTTTCTTCTTATTGCTCCACTGAAAAGTAAGCAGAAAATCCAAGAAATTCATAGTTGGCAGTTATGCTCTAGATTTTTGATGGATCTCACTGTAGTATACAAAGCAACAGAAACAGACTAGAAATACTCTGAATACAGTAGCTTTTTTTCATCTCCTTTGAATTGAGAACTGCAGGGACTTACTAAACAAACTGAAAGGTGATCTCCTTTCTTTGCAGTGTCTGCAAATGCTGGATCCTTTGTGGAATGCTGTTTAACTTTTCATACTCCTTCTCAGTGATTCATATCTAGAGCAATAATACACAACGGGGACTCTTAGGATGTGCCACCTTCTGAGGAATGATTGTCTTGGGAAACAAATAGGTGCTAAAAAATTACTCATCTGCTGGTAAGGAAGAAGCTGCAGCAATGAGATGCAAAATGGCCATTTTAGGGGTTCTGTTATTTGTGTGCTGTTCTTCCCCCTCCCCCCATTTAAAGGGCTAGCAGCCAAAGGAATATGCTGGGAAAGGCTCCTATGAGGGTGTGAATCCACACTGGAGAGTCTGGGGACAGAGGGAGAGGAAACTATCTAGATGTCAAAGTAGCAGCCGTGTCAGTCTGTATCCGCAAAAAGAACAGGAGTACTTGTGGCACCTTAGAGACTAACAAATTTATTTCAGCATAAGCTTTCGTGGGCTACAGCCCACTTCTTCGGATGCATAGAGTGGAACACACAGACAGAAGATATTTGTACATACAGAGAACATGAAAAGGTATCTAGGTGTGGCATCCCGGCACCTAGGGAAACTGGTTAAAATAATTAAAAAAAAAAAAACTACATACAACACCTAGATGAACATGTGACAGGGCCAAATCATGCCTCTCCAACTTCTTTGCATGAGCAATAAGAGAACAGAAAAAGGCAAACCAGATGCTTCCTGCATTTAATAATTTCCACCATCACATCCAACACTATTATTTTTCCTTTTGGTCTAGTAACAGAGTATCTCTGTCACAAAGGCATGCTGTGATTTGGGGCACAGGCTCTTACTACACTGATACCAAAGGGTCCTCTGCTTGAAATGCAGAGTGTGAAGTCTATTTAATTCAGAAGTGCATTAGTAACACTTAACTGTGAAGCTGACTATGCCCAGAGAACCCAGAAAGTTGTGAACATGACCATAATTTGTTTCGACTCAGTATTTGATGCCCATAAATTACAGTTAAAAGATGTAAGATAATGTAACAGCAGGTAAAAATGATCTCCCCTTTATCACTATTTCCATGACAAAACATGAAATAACAGGCCAGTGCAAGATGGAAGTAAACTTAGGTCTGAAACAAAGGATGTTCGTTGAAGGACGGTCAATACTCGTAATGGAAGGAAAATAATGAGGTAGCTGGAAAACTGAAGGAAGCTAGCTAAAAAGCACACCATGGTGAAGAATGAAAAACCATGTTAAAATAAAAAAGTGGCGCGACACTCAGTAATCTTTCCCTCAACTAGTATAAAACCCTTTCAAAGAGGATTAATGGGTTACATTGGCTGAGTGGGTTCAGACAATATTGCTAGTATATTAAAAACGCAAACTTCTTTGAGTATGGTTGGGAAAATAAGTGGTGTGCAACGAGATTGCAATGATTGCACAGTTCAATAATTGATACAAAGGATGGAGTGAGAGAGAGTCCTGTGGAGGAAGAGCACAGCTTGATGTCCTTAGATGCTGGAGACTGGCGAAGGAAATGCAGTAATGGCATAGTTAGACCAGAATTCCCTTTTTAAAGGTAGGTGCAGAGCCAACTAAGACCTCACAATGACACAGGATCAGAATAAAATCTATAAAAATAAACTAGATAACTTTTTAAAAAGCTGTCCCTCCCTCCAGTTGTTTCACAGACCATGTACATTTAGTAAATTAATGGTACTGTCTTAAAATGGGAATTAATTTCACAAGTAGGCACCATCACTCACAACTAGCCCCATTTAGTTTTGGGGATTCCATATTAAAAGGATCAATCTTGATCGCACTGAAGTCAATGGAAGCCATATTGGGCCCTAAATTACAAACTTAGCGGCATATATATGGCCTTCACTCTGCCCACGGAATGTCCAGTGGTGTCAATAAGAAGTAGAAAGACAGGGAAATTAATTGTCAGATCAATAGGAGAGTTTAGGAAATGGAAGATAAGGCAATTTATAAGTGTTCATAGATATTTGGCAGGAGCATATAGGCACTTACCTGAAGCTCCCATACCACTTCATGATGTGAATCAATTAGCTGGATTTCCTCCCTGTTGTCATTATTTTCAGATAATTAGCTTCAGCATGCACAGATGAGCCTGTCTCGGAATCAGACTACGATGAACAGCAGCTGTCAGATGTATCTGTGGTTCATAGAGCAAATCACTCATCTCTCTGGATGAAAGCAGTAAATATACAAGATATTATATTAAATGGTCATTTTGTTTAGAAAATGTAATGGCTATTATTTGCTCTAAAGCTTTCTAAAGAAGTTTTGATAGCTGAGTTTAAATAAATGTACTTTGGATGCACTCACAATTATATCTCTGACACCTGAGTGTTTGAGTACCAGGCAAACCTTAGTAATGCCTCAGTTAGATCCTAATTTCCAGCAACCATTTCCACTGCTATTCCCAGAGTCTGCGAGAGGAAAGGAAGAATGGGAATGTTGAGAGAAGTCTTCCCACCCACACTTTTAAAAAGATCACATAATTAGGTATTTAAGAATAACTGTGTTTGTGGGTGACTGCAAATATGGCACCATAACTTCAGTTCCAATGAAAACAAAGTCATTTTTATCTCCTGGAAAAAGGCAAAGTTATTGGGGAAAGAAACTAAGATACTGAAAACTATAAACAAAGAAGGAGTGGAGACACAGTAAGCTACAGTATGTTAGTTTCCTTGACAGTATGTTTAAGTACTAATGCCAATACTGCCTGAGACATCTGAGCTCCACATGTAATTAGCTCTGCGACTCCTAGTAGCAAATATCACCAACGACTGGAGATGGATCACTAGATTGGGCAGGGCTCTGTGTTACTACAGTGAATTCTTTCCCTGATGTTTGGCTGGTAGGTCTCGCTGAGATGCTCAGAGTCTAACTGATCGCTTTATTTGGGGTCAGGAAAGAATTTTCCCCCAGGTCAGATTGGCAGAGACCCTGGAGTTTTTTGGCCTTCCTCTGCAGCACGGGGCACAGGTTGCTTGCTAGTTTGAACAAGAGAAAATTTTAGAATCTTTAACTCATGATTTGAGGATGTCAGTAACTCAGCCAGAGGTTAGGGGTCTATTACAGACCTGGGGTGAGAGGTGAGGTTCTGTGGCCTGTGATGTGCAGGAGGTCAGACTAGATGATCATGATGGTCCCTCCTGGCCTTACAGTCTATGGGTCTATACATTGAAACCTTTCTCTGGTTATTCTTTTATTTTTCGTACCTAGAGGCAGTAATCAGAATCTTCTAGCTTAGACTGCATTTCCAGTTCTAATTTCTTCTCTATGGATATTACTTTTAGTAGACAAAATGTAAGAGCTTCAGTATAAACAATCTTGATTGGTACTGGAACTCTAAAAGAGAGGTTTAAGTCACTATGCCTCTTTCTTCTTTTTAAAATATATTGATTCTCTTTCAAACTACAGCACGTAAGTAGACTGGTATTTGACAGACTTGATCATCTTGCTGAGAACATCAATATTAAGGTTGAAATCTCATTATAAATGTAAACACATACACAACTTGTTCTTAGATATGTTTTAATGTCAGTCAGAATTCACAGTATGAAGGAGATGCAAAGTGTCCTGTAGGCAGTCTTTGAAGTATGAAAAACCTGAACGGGGAACTGCTTAAGATTCCTCCCCCGCAACTGTATAACAAATTTATGTTAATCTCTGGTGCATTAAAACAAGTGCTTTTTAGAAGATGGTTCTGAAAGATGTGCTATTTTCAAAACAATTCAGCCTGTGTGAAACACAGAAATAACCAATAAACACTTTAAGGTGGCAAATTGCAGTGAAGATTCTTTTGTAACTCACTAAAAAACCTGAAGAATTAAGTTGAAATGACACGATAGCTTTAATAACAAAACTAACCCAAGGAATCTGCTGCTGTTAATCCTGTTCTTGCATATGTGTACAATTAAGGCCTGATCTAAAGGTCCCTGAAGTCACTAGGAGCCTTTCCATGGACATCAACCGGTTTTCGATCAGGCCTTTAGACATGCTATCCAACTAACTTTAATATTTTTATTTCTTTAGATCCAGCCACTATGACAAGTTTTCCTCTTTCACATGGAAAGAGTCTGTCTTGGTGTGCTGATAACTGAAAAACTCATTGCAGACTCGCCTTGCAGGCATGTCAGCTGATAACTCTACCAATGGAACCAATGAGAAAAGCCACCTTTTATTACTGAGCTGCAGTTGAATCCTCCAATATTTAAATATATCTAATGTCATAAGTGGATTAAAAAAGAAAAAAAGGGAAAAAGGCATGTGAAATGCAGGCAATCACAACGCAGTTTCCTATAAGCCAATTACAACAGACTTCTACAGAGGTGACACAAATTCACGCTATACTGTCAATAGAAGACTTTCATCAGAACTCAGTATCTAAGGAAACTTCTTGTTTCTCCTACAATTAAATGATCAAAATGCTAATCTGCAAATCCCTTAATTACCACAATAAAGCAAAGTAATTGACAAGATTAGTCATTTGTTTTGCTACTAGTTCTATATTTATGGCACAACCCACGGTTTTCTGAAGTCCTTGAAATACATTATTCCAGTAGACATACCATAGATGAGCATCCATGGTTAAGGGAAAATCTTTACACTAGGCCAAAGCAAATTGTTCAGAAACTTCTGAACAACTTGATTCATTATTTGAGCCAGAAAGTTAAGAGCTGTTCCATGACTGCAGTTGAGTGTTGTGAAGCATGACAACAAAATCAGAGCGCCCTTCAACCAAATATCAAATGTCTGAAGTGCTTTATTGCTAATTAAAGCCAATAAAAATAGAGCTGAACAAAACTTTTGGCCAACATGTTCAGTGAAAAATGCAGCTTTGGGGTCTCAAAACATTTTGTGAATTTATTAATGTCACAGAATTGTCTTGGGTGGACTATCCTAAAAAAAAAAAATCTGAAGAAAAAAATCAAAATGTTTTGTTTCAAATTTAAAAAATCTAAACATTTTGGAAGTTTAAACTATTTTTCATTTTGAAATTTCCTTTAATTATATTTAAAGAATTAAACATTTAAAATGCTCAAACAAAACAATTCACACAAACAGCTGAGTGCAACTACCTTCATGGTCACTATGGAGATTCAGCTGGGAAAAAAAGAACTACCCCAGAGCCAAGTACATCAAATGCTTCTTCCTGATCAGAGCCAAGACCAATATGACACATCCTGTTAGCACTTTGGCCATCCCTGTTGCACTACTGAGATTGCTCTTTTGAAGCCCTAGGCTATTGATTCACCAAACAGACAATTTAGTTCCCTAATTTTATTTGATACTAAACACTCCTCACCTTCCCTGCCCCCCATGTTTAGCTTTAAATACCTGTAGTAATCTAAAGAACAGTTCAAGTAAGTTCCAGTAGACAAAACCACGTGTGTGTTTGCAAATAATGCCCATGACTAAGAGAATCGGTTGCAAGAAGAACAAAGGCTGGCCAACAGGAGGATAATGTCCTTCTTGTTCTATCTTAGGTGTTGTGACAGGATGGAGATGACAAGATTTAAAGGGCCAAATTCTGGTCTATTACACCAGCTAACAATGGCATAGGGCCCAGCAGAACTTGGTTCAATATGTTTTCTCTGCATTCCTCAAAGCAAAGTAACCTAAAATAAAAAAGGTCTTGTTTCCTCAATTGGATGAATAAAAAAACAAAACCCTTTTTTAACAGAATGTTGAATTAAATATGGTCCTTAAGGCACTGTTTGCAACACTTATGGAGGAAGATGTGTGAAAATGATGTTACATTATATTAAATACAGGTAGGGAAATTTTAATTGATTGGGAATTTACATAGGAAATTATCTCCATTTTCTCCCCTCACAGGGCTTCTCCTATCATTCCATTCGACCTCACATTCTCTCCCAGGACGGATTACGTTAAGACTGGATCCTCAATGCCGTGGTCGGGATTGCAAGTGAAGGAGATGGTAATGGCATAACGAGTGCCCCAGCGAACCTTTTCCACTCGATGAAGGTTCTCCGACCCAGAGGTGAAAAAGGAAACCCGACCTGTAAGAGACAAAAAGTAGGAGATTGGTGACAGGGCCTATACCACACCGTTGACTAGTGGCTCTCTGTGTGATGTTGCTGTGTCTTGGCCCAGCTGCTATTTCTTTAGGCTTAATTGCTCTCTAGTTATCTGAAAACTCAGGACTTTATCACCAGGAAGACAAATGGTATTACAACTGTGGGCTACACGGAGACAGTTTACTAAGCTGATTAAAAGGTGCATCAATCCTTTCTGCTAAAATGATGAAGACACGGGGTTCAGCTGAGCCCTAGAGCTTGATAAAGAGTGAGTAGAGGCCAAGGAAAGTATGAAGCCACTTCTAATTTGCCCTGATAAAGATATAGCACTTGTGTACTGAACTGCCAGGAATGGGACTCAGGTTTGATTTTTCATGCTGGTCTCTAATTCTATGGACCAAAGGAGCAGGGAGTGCTGCAAAGGTAGCAAAAAGTCCTCCAAAGAAGAAAGAAAAATTATTTCCCCATTCAACTGAAAACCCTGTAGATAACTTAGGAACAGCATGGATTGACTTGTCTCAGAGTCCCATCCACTGACATGTCTCATGGGTGGGGTAGCCTCAGGACTGTACAGGTTGCAGACGACATCACCCTTTTCTCCCCGTAAAAACAGATCCAGAGTTTCATACATCACTATGAACCTGATTCAGTATGGCCCTTACACCGGGGTGCATGGGGAGGAAAGGGGAAGAGCATGAGCAACCTCCTTTGGAAAAGTGCTTGGCTCATCAGGGCCAGACAGTATTACAGTGTCTGCATCTTCGGGGCAAACTGGGATTGTTCCACATGGTGCCCTAAGGGGATAGAGTGTGTATGTCATGGCTCCATCCCTCAAGCACAGGCCAGCAAACTTCACCTGCCACACATGGTGGGTATAAGTAAGTTGCACTCCACAAAATGGGGTAAGTAACTGCCTTCCTGAGGCAGTTTATCTCTCATTGCTCCACTAGGGCAAGTGGCTCCATATTTCCCACTATGGGCTGCACCTAATTGCAAGAACCTAGCTCTCATTTGTTGGGTGTTTTTACAAGGACTAAAGTCATATAACTATAAAAGACAGTGAAAAGCAGAAGTTTTTAGCTTGATTCTTTTTCTCACTGCTGATTATCTAAGTTCTCAAATGCTATCACTGGCTTGCAACGGAGGCTCTTAAAAAAGCCAGTAACTTACCAAAATTTCTCACTATCAAACATCACAAATCCATCTCATAAGGTAATTTCCCAACCTGGAAAAAGCCAAAATAGACTTTATAAGCAGCTGTGAAAGGGCACAAGCCACTGTTCAGGTATTTGCAATCGCTTTGTGCACTGTCAGAACATTCATTTTTCAGCTAGATCAGAAAGTTCTATATCCCAATGCAGTTCCAATTGCTCTTTCCTTAGAAAGAAAGCAATTCCACAAATGAATGGGTTTGGTGGGTTGCTTCATGATGAGCAAATGGCTCTAGTCCTGTAGGTAAGTGCTTTACCACCGATGACTTTTCCAGTAGGAGCGTTCCAGAGGGTTTCAGCGTGTTTTTTAAAGTACCATAGACTTAGTATGGCCATTCATGCATTCCCAGAATACCGAACATTCTGGTACTTCCAGGAATGGCATGGGCTAACCCCCACTGCTGTGACCTCGCACGTAGGATGCGTATGAGGTCACGCCACATAGTGATCACCATTTTGAAGAGTGTGCTGGCCTGCCCACATGACCTCACACACTGAGGGGCAGAGAGGCACACTTTTCAAAGTGGCATGTCCGTTTTTGTCTCAGTACCGGCTAGGGGACAAACCACCCAAAAAGAGGACTATCCAGTTTAAAATCTGATGAATGACCTGCTTACATAGACTTAGACTGCTATCAAAATAAGGTGAAATGCTCAAAGTGAAGCATCAAGAAGAAGGGAACACTAACACTTGCACAATCTTTCACTGCTCCAAATTGCCAATGAACAACATAGGAATTTATTTATTTAACAGGAGTTTGTTTGTTTTTAATGGAGATATCCTATCTCCTAGAACTGGAAGGGACCTTGAAAGGTCATCGAGTCCAGCCCCCTGCCTTCACTAGAAGGACCAAGTACTGATTTTGCTTGTTAAGTAACTAAAGGCATGTCTACACTTACCAATAGATTGACACTGCTGCAATCAATGCAGCAAGTGTCGAGTGAGCGGGTCTGGTGAAGACACGCTAAATCGATGGGAGAGCACTCTCCCATTGATTTGTGTCCACCTCCCTGAGAAGTGTAAGGGAAGTCGACGGGAGATGTAGCCACCGCGGTAAGTGGATCTAACTACGACGACTTCAGTTATGTTAATCATGTAACTGAAGTTGCGTAAATTAGATCGATTTACCATGGTAGTGTAGACAAGCCCTAACTCAAGCTGACGCAGCATGTAGTATTTTTCTTTGCACATCTGTCTTATCCGAATCCTATGTTTTCCTACTCAGGCAATTTTTCCACTGATCACAGTAGTCTGAGATTTGTTATAAATTCATCTTGGGGAACTCCCATACTGAGAATCTGACTCCTGCATGCAATATATTTATCTATGAGATGCTCACCACTAAGCCACTGGAGTCATTTGGCTGCCTTACTATTTCACTACTGCAGTTTGCACCACACTGAGGTAAATTGTTCCAATTATGCAATCTGTAATCCAGAACTGGGCACAAACAGCTAATTATGGTGGGAGAGAGAAGAAATGCTAACTAAAAAGGTCCAAAAGCTTTGTCACTGCTGGTGTAGGAAGTGCATTTAGATGCTCTAAGTGGCATTCATTAGTCAGAACTCAATAAAATGACAAGTCCTGCAGCTTCGATTGGCAAACTAATCCCTGCTGTTTGCTTTGTTGAGGCTGACAGCAAATCTTGCCCCTGTGGATTCAGTTGCTGTCCAAATTTACATAGGGAACCTGTTCTAAGAGCTAAACAAAAACATTTCAGCAAATAGTACTTTTGCTGAAAATTTTATTTCTTGGAGCACCAAACCTATTTGTGAATTTGTGTCAAATGTGAATATTGTTAACAAAAAAAATAAAAGAAATGAAAACAAAAATATGGGAAATGTCAAAATGAACAATTTCAACATTGTTTCAAACTGACATTTCTGAAATGTTTCATTTGACCTGAACAACTACTTGTTGTTTTTTGTTTCAGCAAGAAACACTCCCCCCTGCCTCTCTCCCCCAAAAAATCAGTTTAGGCTTGAAACAAGCAGAATGTGTTTCCAGATTTGCTGTTTTGGCCACCGAACTGAAATCACTTATTTGGTTACCTCTGTTCCAGACCGCTGAATAGCATCGCAAAATCATATGCTGCATTCTGCCCTGCCTGTGGCTGCATGTCAATGGTGGGTAAAGCTATATATAGTATATTAATTTACATGCACAGTTTATAATGATCCTTGGTGTCCTGTTCTTCTGAATGAAAGGCACTCCACATAATAGCAATGTATTACTATCCTTTGAGCATCAAAATGAACATGCTGACATCTTCTCAAGGACTTAATTCAAAGCTTGTTTGCCCTGAGTGTATTTATTTATCTCGTTTTCTCTTTATGCTCTATCCATGTACCTGGTTCTCTAAATAACCCATTTGTGATCACTAGCTTTGCCATTGTTCATTTAAACTGACTTTCAAGCATTTTTGTTCAAACTCTTATTAAAAAGACAATGAGCAAATCAAGGTAGTGATGTTTCAATTCATTGTTTAAGCCAGTTAACTAAAGTTGATTCTTTGAACTATCCAGGATGTGATTTTAATTTTCTTCTTTTACAGCTGTAACAGTTTAATTCCAGCTTTTATGTAAAATGACTTTTATTGCTACTGTGCATCAAATCCCTATTAAACACCAAAGGAAGAAGATACTTGTAGGTGCTGAGTGGCTGAAGAATTCACAATTCCTGCACTGGGGAAACAGAGTCTGTCCTTTTTCCTCGCCTGGGAAGCAATTTTGGTGCAAATAAATTTCAGACACATCTAGAACAAATGGCTTTTACAGTAACACTAAATAGATACAGTGTAATTTATCAGGTGCATTAAGGGGTTTTTAAGGGCGTGGAAGAGGGAGTGGGGACGTTTGAGGGCAGAAAGGCTGCAGATAACACACGAAATGGCAGAAACAGAAGCCTGGCTGTGGAGGGGGAAGGCAGCAAAGAGATGGGAAGGATAGTGGAGACTAAGGGTGTGAAGGAAGGGCAGGCTGGAGAAAGCGTAGAGTGGAAGCAGCTGAAGGGCAGGGATGGAAGCTGCAGAGCGTATGTGGAATCCCCAAGAAGCAGAGTAGCAGAAGGTGCAAGCAAGGGAACTGGCTCTCTGTGCTGTTCTGGAAACAAGAGAGCCATAGATTGGTTCTCCGCCAGCTGAGAATCCTTGGGTGATGGACAGCTGGCACAGCCTCCCTCCTTCTGCTCTTGGCAGTAGGGGGCACGGCTGGAGCATCTATGCTCCATCCATCCCCAGTTGCCCTAATTCTTCTTAGAAGGCCCAGGGAGCTGCTCTAAATTTTGCCAACAGCTAAGCTGGCCCCAGGCCTGGTGAAACACAAAAGTAATCATAGAAATGTAGGGCTGGACGGGACCATGAGAAGTCATCAAGTCCAGCCCGCAGCACTGTTGCAGGGCCAAGTAAACCTAGACCAGCCCTGACAGATTTTTGTCCAACCTGTTCTCAAACACCTCTGTTGATGGGGATTCCACAGCCTCCCTTGGAAATCTGTTCCAGAGCCTTAGAGTTAGAAAGTTTTTTTTTTTTTTTTAATATCTAACCTAAATCTCCCTTGCTGCAGATTAAGTCCATTACTTCTTGTCCTACCTTCAGTGGACATGAAAAATAATTGATCACGGTCCTCTGTGTAACAGCCCTTAACATATTGGAAGACTTAGCAGGTCATCCCTTAATCTTCTTTTCTCAAGACTAAACATGCCCAGTTTTTTCAGCCTTTCCTCAGAGATCAGGTTATCTAAACCTTTTATCATTTTTGTGGCTCTCCTCCGGACTCTTTCCAATTTGTCTACATCTTTCCTAAATTGTGGTGTGTCCAGCTGGGGCCTCACTGGGCCGAGAAGAGAAGGACAATTACCTCGTGTGTTACATACAACACTCCTGTTAATACACCCTAAAATCATATTAGCCTTTTTTGCAGTTGCATCACATAGATGACTCATATTCAGTCTGTGGTCCACTATAACCCTCCGATCCTTTTCAGCAGTACTGCCACCTAGCCAGTTATCTCCATTTTGTAGTTGTGTATTGGATTTTTCTTTCCTAAGTGAAGTACTTGGAACTTGTTTGTATTGAATTTCATTTTGCTGAATTCAGACCAATTCTCCAATTTGTCAAGGTCATTTTGAATTTTAAAATTTGTCCTCCAAAGTGCTTGCAACCCCTCACAACTTGGTGTCATCTGCAAAATTTCATAAGCATACTTTCTATTCCATTATGCAAGTCATTAAAGAAAATATTGAATAGTACTGGACCCAGAACTGACCCCTGTGGGACCCTTCTAGAGTCGCCCACCCTATTGGACAGCAAACCATTGATAACTACATTTTGAGTATGGTCTTTAAATGAGTTGTGCACCCACCTTATAGAAATTTCATCTAGACCACATTTCCCTAGTTTGCTTATGAGAATGTCATGTAGAACTGTGTCAAACCTTACCAAAATCAAGGTATATTATATATACTGATTCCCCCCACCCATTAGGTCAATAATCCTATCAAAGAAGGAAATTAAAGTTGGTTTAGCATGATTTGTTTTTGACAAATCCATGCTGACTATTCCTTACAACCCTATTATCCTCCAGGTGCTTATAAACTGATTGTTTAAGAATTTGCTCCAGTATCTTTCAGGTATTGAATTTAGGCTGACCAGTCTATAATTCCTCAGGTACTCCTTGTTCCCATTTTTAAAGGTAAGTACTACATTTGCCCTTCTCCAGTTTTCTGGGACTTCTCCCATCCTCCAGGAGTTCTCAAAGTTAGTTGGTAATGGCTCTGAGATTCCTTCAGCTAGTTCCTCAACTACCCTAGGATGAATTTAATCAGACCCTGATGACTTGAATACATTTAACTTATCTAAATATTCTTTAACCTGTTCTTTCCCTATTTTGGCTTGTATTCCTTCCCTGGTTGTCAATATTAATTGTGTTGAGTATTTGGTCATCATTAACCTTTTTAGTGAAGATTGAAGCAAAACAGGCATTAAGCACCTCAGCTTTCTTGAGGTCATCAGTTATTAGTTCTTCTTCCCCGCTAAGTAAAGGACCTACACTTCCCTTCATCTTTCTCCTGCTTCTATTTGAAGAACCTCTTCTTATTGCCTTTTATGTCCCTTGCCAGGTGTAACTCTCAGTAATATAAATTGATCTTTGACACCTCCTGCATCCTGAGTTAGAGGAAGCCCAGCTCATCTGGATCAGAGGATCAGGGCTATATTCTTCATCTGCTTTAAGCAATAGCACAAGCCACAGAGATTATCCAAGCAAGCAAGCTGTGGTCAGGTAAGTGGCATGAGATGTTAGCCAAATACAAACAAAACTGCAGGCAAATTAAGTGCTTTTGTTTAAAAATCCCTATCAATGGTCTCTAGCTATTTGAATTAATTTGATCTTCAGCCAACCAATCCACTGTTTATCACATCAATATGCCCAGCTGCAATCCTTTCATTATGCAGCAAAGCAGTATTCAAAATACAATAAGCAAACTATAAGACATCACTAGCATTGAGGCCACTTAGTTACAATAAGCTTCAATTGTACTTTTAAAAAACATACCCAGCCAGACTGTGGCAAAGTTTCTTATGCAGTAGTTTTCAGGGAAAAACAAATCACAGGTGTTTGTCAGTTATAAATATCACATCTTGATGCTTGAATCATAGCCACTGTACAGTTTGATACTGTATATAGCCTTATCTGCCATTTAAAGGATTCTTCTGTGGCTCACAGAATTAAACCTAAAGTGAGAAACGTACCTGGGAATTTTCTAGCTAATACTACACTGCAGCAAAGCGCGTAACAGACTCTAATTCGTACCATTCCAGGAGTTCATAAGACAATTTGCAACCTCCCTAAAAGTTGTGTGTGATGAATGTCAGGACAGGAATTATACTATTAATGGGAATATTTTCATCTTGATGCAGGGGAATTTATGCATCCATCTCTCATTAGCACTAGGGGTTTATTAAGAAAAAAATTCACTTTAAAACTACTAACTGCTTTCTAGTACTTCAAACTCCTTCTTCGAGTGATGGTCCCTATTGGATTCCACTGAGGGTTACACATGCACAGTCACCATGCGCCCAGAGTCAGAGAATTTGGAAGTAGCATCCGGTGGTCTGCACCCCCACCACAATGCAGTAGTTCTTTATTCTTAAAAGGCTAAAAATGCACAAAGGGAGAGCAGTCTCCAGAGAATGCTTAATTCCACTCCCAGCAGATAAAACATTTGAGGAAGCGACTGTATCAACATTATCCAGAGAATCCTGGGAAAAGACATCAATGAAAATGAAGCACCACAGTAACAGAGACTTTGAGAAGTCCAACGGTTCATAGTTATTTCAACTATTAGATGGAACAAGGGCATAATGAGACATGCATGAAGGCAGATCACTTATGGTCCTGCTTAGAACAGTGACCGAAGGCAAAAACGATGTATTGTGTGAAAACATCCTGCTTCCTTGGGAACAGCTGGAAGACCCACCTAGAGTTTGAATTTTCTGTGCAGCACCAGGTGCTTGCATTATGAGAGCTCACCCAGAACTGCTGCAAAAGTTGCCTAACCAGAGAGATTTTCAGGTAGAACTACAATTTACTTCTCTGTGCGCACATGCTGTACAGGCTTTAGACTTCCTTATTGAAACAAGAACCTTCTCTGAGCCAGACTCTAGCTTTAATCCACAACATTCAGGAGCTGTTACAAGTTTCACTATTACAAGAAAACAAAAGATGACTTAGAAAACAGCTTCCAAAAAAAAGGGAGTGAGGTCAGACTTAGGCTCTTCCTACATTGTCAGGTTTGTCATTTGTCCTAGATACGAATCAACTTTTGGTCCAAGATGTTACACCAGCAATTCACAAGCTGTGAACCACAATCCACAGAGAGCTGGCTGGTCCCATGCTCTTGGCTCTGTTTCCAGCTGCTAGATTTTGTTAAAGGCAGTTAAATATATATATATATATATATATATATATAATTAACATTACTTTCTCACATAGTCAACTGCTATAGTTGCCACATGGATGCTGTGATTGGGAGGGGATATGTTCACAATATAACCTTTCTACTTAGAAGTCATGCAGACTGTGAAAACGCCTGGGGCTGCTAGACTCTATTTTGAGCATCCACGCAGAAACACAAACTAGTGATGTGTTACACATGGAAAAGAGTAGGTGAGCTAAGAATAGCCATTCATTCCATATGAAACTTGCTTATTATATATCCTGGCATTTCCCTGCCAAGAGTGACTTTTGTCTCACAACTTTACACTGACCTCCTGAGTTTCTGTTATTATTTCCTTTGTACTTTTCTTTCATTCTCTGAATTGTGAACTGCCTTTGATGGATGTTTCCCCTCCCTCCGTCTTAACAGATTTCTTTTCAAGCACACTTTTCTGCTTCATTAAAGAAGACTTGATTGTTATTTCTCAGCACATAAATGTCAATTTGATTTATGAGCACTTGCTGTTAAAATGGCAACACAGGATCCTCCATACAATCCATGACCAGGAGGTTTAAAAATAAAATAAGATGTATTATCTTAAAATAAAGAAGGAAAATTATGTTATCCCAGTGAGCCTTAAAGAACGAGCAGACATTTTTCCTCCAACCACTTTTTCTGAGGCGTTTTCAGGGAGAAGTTGGTCTCAGCCTGGGGCCAAGGGAGGCTGCAGCCTGGGATATACGCTTCCCTGAATCTGGAATTTGACACCCAGGCATATAGTCCTACAAGAACGGTCAGTTCTGATGTTGCAGAATAAGGAGTTGCAGTGTAAGGATGCTGCAAAGTACCCACCAAACCTCACGACCCCTCCCCCCCCAAAATGGCCAGCTGAGGTTTTGCATCTGCAAAAAGGAGACCGTTTCCCATGGATTCCCCAGCAAGCTGAACTGCCCACCAGGTCAGCAGCAAAAATACAAAGGTAGCATGAATCATCCTTTTTCTTATCAGAAGAGCTAACCTGCTGTCTGAAGAATAAAATTTCATCCAGAACATCCACAATTCAGTCATTAGTATTTTCCCTGTCACTGCAACACCTGGACAACTCAGTACTTGCTTAGTTTTAGGAGTCTTTAATATACAATTCATACCCAGTGGCCCGACCGTGCAAGAGAATTTCTAGACTCAAAATATAATAGAAAACCATGGGCCACTCTCTCCAGCTTCTACTTCTCCCCTCCTTCGTATAGGTCTGTCCTCCCTGTAGTGCACAAATTGCAGAGATCAGTGTGACAGCATGGCACTCCTAGTACTTGGACAGACAGGGCTCCTTGCTACAAGCAAAAGGCACTTTCACATTTTAAATGCACTTAAAACAACAATTTCCTCATAGGGACTCCAGGCCCTAAACCTTCCCTCCTATCATCCCAAATGCTGTCTGTTTTTCACCCACAACTCCCACTTCAAAATCCTTTGCGCCAGTTCCCACTGAGCTCCAATGTTTCCTGGAAGGCATGGCACCCCACCTACTTCCCCAACTACCAGTCAGTGTACATACACAGGGAGAACTTAACCGTCCCCTCCAGATACTCTGTGAGGGGATGAAAAGATCCCTCTCCCCTTGTTCTCTCCTTTCCTCCCCGTTGAGCATATGAAACACTGATTAGGAGGGTGTGGGGTGTAGTCTTGTGACCCAACAAGAGCCTTCTGAATGACCATCCAGCCCACAGGTTGAGAATCGCTGTTCTAAAGGAACATGGGTCCTGGGAACAAACCTCATCTGCGGTCCTGCCTGAGAGACCTACAATGACTGTGATGGCGTTAGCAATAATCAGTCTTTCCATGGGTTTCTGAAACCACAGAAATGTTGTGATACATGAAGTGGGAGGTAGCTCTCTTTTATGGACACCCAGTCAGGCAGTAGCTATAAAATCCCTCTTAGAAGCTGTTCTCTAATTGCTCTACCTGAAAAGGGTTAAACAGTCTCACTGCGACGTATAGATAAAAGGAAGTGAGTAGGCACCTGGCCAAAAGAGCCAAAGGGAAGGCCAGAACTTTTTAAAATTGAAACAAGACTCCCCTTTTGTCTGTCTGTTGTTGTTCTCATGGTAGGGTGACCAGATGCTAAGTGGAAAATATTGGGAGCGCCGCGCAGGGGCAGGAGGGGGTGCCTTTTTGATTGTTACACTCACCCATCCGGGTCTTCGGCGGTGGGTCCTTCCGTCGCTGACTGTCTTTGGCGGCGGGTAATAAACCTTGACAGAAGCACCCGCTGCCGAAATGCCGCCGAAGACCGTCAGTGACTGAAGGACCTGCCGCTGAATTGCCGCTGAAGACTGTCAGCGACTGAAGGACCCTCCGCCGAATTCCTGGACGGGTGAGTGTTAAAAAAAAAAAAAAAAAAAAGTCGGGACGCGGGACAAACTCCTCAAAAATCGGGAGAGTCCCGATTTTATCGGGACGTCTGGTCACCCTATCTCGAGGAGAGGCAGACAGGGAGCAGTTATGCTGTGAGATGCTTGGGCCACATATGAAAAATTGTTAGTATCATACCTAGAAACTACTCATCTAAACCCCCAGATATGCAAGTAGATGAGGAAATGTCTAGGAAGACGCAATTAGGTTTATCCCTTTTATTTCTTTATAGCCCGTGGATTCCTCTGTGCTAACCCAAGGTGCTTTTGTTTTGCTTGTTACCGTTAAGCTGGACCTCAAGAGAGCTATTCTTGATGCTTAATCCTTGTAGGTTTTTTTTTAAATCTAGCAAAAGCCTACACTCCCAGATGTATTTTCTTCTTTTTTTTTATTAATAAAATTTCCCTTTTTAAGAACAGAATTGGATTTTTGTGTCTTAAGAGGTTTGTGCACATGTTTAATTAGCTGGTGCAACAGCTGATTTCCTTTTTTTTCCGTTCTTTCTTTCTCAGCTCTTCCCCGGAAGGGGGGTGGTGGTGAAAGGGCTTGAGGGTACCCCACAGGAAGGAATTCCCAAGTGCGCCTTCCTGGATTCTCAAAGGGGTTTTGCACTTGGGTGGTGGCAGCATCTACCACTCCAAGGTCAGAGAAAAGCTGTAATCTTGGGAGTTTAATACAAGCCTGGAGTGGCCAGTATTAATTTGTAGAATCTTTGCGGGGCCCCCACCTTTTAGTGTCTTTGCAAAGTGCCGGAGTGGGGAATCAGCTTTGACAAATGTGCACAGGTCTGGAACTTGGCATGACAAGACCTCAGCTAAGCAGCATATTTTTTTCCTGGCCAAAAATGTATTTAAAATAAGGCTGAACCCCCTCCCTTGGGGTTCAGAAAATAAACGACAAGCTCTGCTCCAGGGGGTGGAGGGTGGACAGAGTCAACACCCGAATCTCCTTGACAGTATGAAGGAGCCTTGTGGGTGCTTCTCACTCTATTTCTGTCTCTGTGTACCCCAGTGACACCTGCTCTGCTGTTACAAAACTGCTGTAAACAGAAAACAGAAATTGTGTGGGGGGAAAACTGTCACAATAAAAACCTATCCTCTCCACATAAGCCACTTGTCTATGGTGAGAAACTGCCAACAAGATCAATCCCAAATATCTATAAAAGCTGTGCTTTGTCATGACAGGCTCATTAAATGCTATCAGCCTAAGGGAAGCTTGTGTTGTTAAGAAAAACAGAAAAATAATGGGTAGGGGGAGGAGATAGGAGCTTTATCATTTAGAAAACTTTCCTTCCCCCACTTTCTTTCCTGTTCTTAAGGAGCAGATTCTTGCTCTGATTCACAGGAGTCTCTTGTTTATAAGTCTGAGCATTAGACACAAGATTCAGTGCTGTGAATTCCATTTGATCTTAATTCTGATCAAGAAACCACTGGAATTCCAGTCAGTGACACTGAACAGACTACAAAAGTGAACAAGACTCCAGTACATACAGTAGCAGCTGCTATGTTAGAACAATCACTCAAACTGCATTGGGAGTGGAAACAACAGACAAATACTGGTACACGTTGCAAGCTTTTGCAAAACACCACATTTGTTTTCCCAGTTTCTACTAGGCTGACAACAGTTGCTCTTTGCTGGGGATGAAACTGAAAGAGAATTAGTTTTAATCTCTTTGGCCATATTCAGAGGAGGTAACCACCGCTAGAAGATGCTGACGGATAGGTAAGTATCACATCTGCAAATACAAATCATGTTAGAATAATCTTCATTCCTATCTGGTTCATCCTCAGAAGATGAACCATTTTCAGTATTAACATTACTATCTTAACCTCAATTTGAGAGGCAGTGTAATCTAGTGGATGGAGAAAGGGGAACATTTGAATGCCAGTCCCAGCTATGCCACTGATCTGCTGTGTAACCTTGAGCAAAGCTCTTAATCTGTATATATTTCCCAATCTATAAAATGAGGATAATACTTATTGACACCTCCTAACAGGGCAGCTGAGAGGATTAATTGATAAATATTGGTACAGTACTTTGAAGATGTAAATCAGCAATATATATGTTTAGTATTATAACATCCTTCTCATCCTCTTATTCGGACTGGAAAAATAAATAAAGCAACAAAGTTATAATATAAATAGTAGAAAATACAAAAACAAAAGGCTCTGGGAGCATAACAAATATATTATTGAAACAATAGAATGCTCCATCATGAAACATAAGTACGTGAACTGGGTAATGTCTTTAATATTAGCATGTGTAAGGGCAGCATGAATCCTTTAACTCAGTAGCTAAAAATCATTACACCCTAAACTGCAGGTAATCACAAGCTTCTATAGTTTGCCTGTAAAAAGCTATCTGAGCTAGCATTATCCTCTAGGTCTCCGACTGCATTTTGTAAACACTCTCCATTTTAACTGTAAGCACTAGGATGGACTGCCGACTTTGGGTTACTTTTCTGAACTACACAGGAAAGTAAAGGGAATAAATGCTCCCCCCTTGCCATGCTGCTTGGCTTTTTTCAGATTGTGACTAGCCATGAGGAATAACAGGGGCTACTCACTCAACACTCCACCCTGCAAGCAAATGAGTGGGAAAGGGGGTAGAGAGGAACAGGGGAGTGGTAGGAGCTCTGTTCTGTCCCCTCTACTCACTGGCTAGAGTAGCTGAGTGGGCACACAGGGGAGACTTAAGCTGCTCCACAGGAAGATGAAGTAACTTACTTCTCTTCCAAAGCAAGGGGAAGCAGGAACGGTTTCTTAAGGGTTCCAGACCAAATCAGGCATTTTCCCCCCTGTGCACTGACAGGTTTGACTGTCTCATATTTACTGGCCTAAAGCTGTTACTCAGGAAAGGAAGACAAATTATGTCTCAGATGCTGAGTAATACTAAGAGAGAAGGCTGAGAAATGGAACAAAATTATTTGGTTATTATCCTTGTCATCGGTTTAAGATGAATTGCAAATTCATTCTCATATAAAATGTCAAGAAACATTGTATCCTGAGGGAAACAATTGGATCAAAATATTTGCTGTAACACAAGGAGACTTTTATTAAATACATCCATATTACATGAAATAGGGATTGTTTTATGAGAGTACCCTGGAACTGTAGTATTCACAAGGGCCTTGACTGCGATGAATGGTGGAAGCCATACTTCTCAGGTCCATACTTTCAGGCTGTCTGCAAACTCAGGCAGGCTCTATTGCTGTACTAGACTATGCTCTCTTTAGATTTTCAAGGTTGCTTTCACAGTCATAAGGACTGGAAACTTATTTTTTTAAATGACTGCTGAGATTCTCTGGCAATGGATGAATTCCAGGACTGCAGAACCATAGAACACGTGTGGTTCTATGTACAGGCAATATGGCACAGAGCCCAAGCTCTGTAGATGCAGTACTGGACCCTATAGATGTGCCAGTCAGACTCCTTGCAACAGCTTTTCTGGAATTTCTTTGACACTTTGACTTGAAAGCAAGAGCCCCTGAGGTGTCTTCTCATAGCAATGTAGCATTCTACAACCAGCTGCAGAGTAGGTGGGATGCACTCCCTATAGACTTCCCAGCTCTCATTTCTTATTTTATACTGCTAATCTGAATTCAGCTCAGGCATGGGCCAAGTTTAATAACTGTCTCTGGATGCTAGAAGAGACTTGTAGGTGTTCTACTAATTTGCAGGCTAAGGTGCAGGAGAAGAGAGAACAAGGGCACTGGCAGAGAGCTGGGGGTAACCTCCATCCTTACTTACAGCAAAGACTTAGTGAAGTCAGTGGTGTTACACAATCAGGCCAAAGCACAATTTGGTCCCTAGGGTGAAATGCTAGTTTATACAACGAATGAAAAGGAGTTTGATGATGCACAGTGAATATTTGTCTTTGGGTCAAATTATGTGGTGGCTTTTGTGACAATTTGGTACAATTGGCAGTGTGCCTAAGAAAGGCTCATACTAGCAGGCATGCTACAGGACAAAACTGAGATTCATTGGTTAAGTTTGCATGGAAGAGAAACTTGAGCAGCACTTTGCATCTAGCAATATCCCGGGCCACTGACTCTTCATTTTTATTAAGATGAAAGCCACACAATTAAAACACACACTCGCCATATTCTAGAAATAGGAAACATGAATTCCTTTTGTAGAATCATAGGCTGGCTCTGCCTTTTGGAGCATAATATAATGGCAAACATGAAAAAAGAAATAGGACACAAACCAATAAACATCTGGCAATACTAGGTTAACTCTCATGGTACACTAAATCCTGATTAGCCTGACATAATACAACAAAGCAACAAGTTGCTTCACCAGTGTAAGGAAATGCTATGCTGCTCACCTATGCAAGTCTGATTTCTCACAGAAAGACTGATGCAAGAATAGGATCTGAATTTATCACAGTCACTTTGAGCTTGAGGTGTTTTGGAAAACGTTGCCTAATCTTGGTCTTGCGAACATCAGAGTTGCACACACTAACGGGACTGACTATAGCTTAGTAATTGAAAAAACAGAACACAGAAAAGCAGGCAATTCATCCTGGCCAGATGCCCAATGTTAATGCCTCATCATCAGAGCAATTGTGGCAGGGACATCTCTTGCTCTCTTCCCCCTCAGAGATAGTTGAAAAATCTGTCACACGCTGGAGAAATTAATGCCCAGAGAAGACTACAATTACCATAAATACTGAATAATTATTAGTTACAATTATTGTTCTGAATTCATTTTCTAGACCCAGAAATTACTAGATCTTTATTAGTAAAATCGGTGATTGACCTGCTGAACTCCTTCATAGCTGGCCTGTAATTCTCTAAATTATTATTACTTTCATGCATACGTTTTTACTTTAAATGTACAAGCACATGGATTTAAAACTTTTTTAAATTATAGTTTTTAAGTACAGAAGTAATTAAGCTGTCCATTTATCACTAAGCATACACATGCTTTTTTAGATTCAACCGACTCCCTCCCTGTCTGTCTTTTTCTACCACCGCAGTTGGCTGCTCAAAATATCAGCAGTTCGTACTTCACATTTTAATCACCAAAGGAAGGCTGACAGTCTAATGGGTCACCTAGAAATGAAAACTGCCCTCTCAGCATCTCAGCAAGACCTCTTCACTCTACTACCTCTCCCCTGATTCCTTCTTCCCATCCGCATCTTGGTGCCCCAACCCCAGGACTGTCCCCCCCGCGCTGTCTCTGTCCCAATCTACCCCCGTTGCCATACTTCTTACCATACCCCTGCTGCTGTGTATCACCAAACCATTATGCTGGCCACTTCCTCGCTCCCTCTTTTTAGAGATGCCTTGGGAGTGCCCTGAGTTTCTGTGGAAAGATGCACTTACAGCTGGCGCCTTGCAGCAATCTTTCATGTGCCTATCATTTGCTCCCCACACCAGGGTGCAGAATTTATAAAAAAAAGGGGTGTTTGGGATCAGGTGTGTGGTACAGACTATAGGTGTTGGAAATGGGACCTTGCCAATGTAATTTTTTTAAACTCCATCAATTGTTTCATCTTTATGGAAGAGATTTCTGGCTTCAATGCAGTGTTGAGTTCAAATGGATGAATTTCAAACTGTTTTTATCGCTGGACAACAAACAGTAATATAGCAAATCAAAAATAAAGTTTTATTGAATTGGACGCGCCATTGGAGACATGCAAAAAGTGATATGCAACTGTTGCATGCATACGAACAACAAAACAAACTAATTCCGTTCTCAGCATACTTAGTCCATTTTGCAAGAGAACACAAGAGTTTGCAATAATAGCTGAGTTAATGCATTATGATGCCTTGCTTCTCAAATGCTAGCATATACATGATGCAGATTAACTCAACTTGAACCAGTTCAAAATCCCTGTGTAGACAAACCGTAAGTCTTCGATGTGAACAGATAAAATGACTAAAAGGTCTTTAGTGGGAGCTCTTATTTTAATGAACCATCCGCTTGCATTCTGCACCTGATCACAGCAGTGTAAACTCTCCTGATGCTGAAAAGAAATAAGTGATTACTAAGAATAATACTCTGAAACAAGAACCTGTTTAAAAAAGAATGAGGTTCATGATTAAACCTTAATTACTGACAGCAGAGGTGATGTCAGGAAGGGTGCAAGAGTGTCGAAGGTCAGAAAGCATTTTAAATACCGAAAGAATCTACTCAGTTACTTTACTAAAGCTAGGGATGTATGTGTATTTGATGACATCCTTCCTCCTCAGGATAGAATTTCATCTAGGTGTCATCGCGCCAATCAAGCTGGTTTCATTTGAGAGAATCTGATACCTTAATTACCCCCAGACGCTTTCCTCATTTCTGTTATATTTTCTTCTTCAGACAATGATGAAATGCTAGTCTCCAGGCAGTCACCGTAGGGGTCATCATGGAAGTTTAACCTGACATCCATTATCAGCAGACACAACTGTACCTCCATTAATTAATATGTTTATCTCTAGGAAACTAATTTATATGCCTGATTGTAATGGATTATAAAAATATTAACCATATAATCTCTAAGAGAAATGTTTATTCTTCCACTCTCCCTTCAGCAGGTCCACTGGTAGGATCACTGTTAATGGCCTGAATAATGACTTTGCAGCATGGTTCAAAGAAGCAGCATGCCAGTTTGCAACTCTCAGCTGGAGCTTCCAGGTATCCATCACATTATGGGTCTAATTAAAAGACTAGCTCATTTAATGACACCACTAACCCAGCATTAAGGATTACTACAGTAAGAAACTACGGTCTAGAAGAATGTTCTCCTTCTTAAGAAACTAGGGTTACCATACGTCCGGTTTTTCCTGGACATGTCCGGCTTTTCGGCAATCAAACCCCCATCCGGGGGGAACTGCCAAAAAGCCGAACATGTCCGGGAAAAATACCGGCCGGGCACTTCCTCTCCCGCGGCTGCTCTGCTCCTCCCCTGACTCAGACTTCGGCTCTGTTTAAGAGCCAAGCTGCCCGAGCCAGCGCTACTGGCTTCGGGCAGCCCCTGTGCCTCCGGACCCCGAGCCGCCGGCCGGGCACTTCCCTTCCCGGGCTCCAGCTGCTCTGCTCCAGCGGCGCAGGGTCCGGAGGCAAGGGGGCTGCCCGAAGCCGGTAGTGCTGGCTTGGGCAGCTTGGCTCTTAAACAGAGCCGAAGTCTGAGTCAGAGGAGGAGCAGAGCAGCTGGAGCCGGGGAGGAGAAGTGCCCGGCCAGCGGCTGGGGTCCGGAGGCAAGGTGGCTGCCCGAAGCCGGAGCACTACCGGCTTCATGGTTTGCCGGGCAGCCTGCAGACCCTGTGCCCCCTGATGGGTGCTTCCCCTCCTGGGCTCCAGCTGCGCTGGGGAAGCGCCGGGCGGGGGCGCAGGGTCTGGAGGCTGCCTGGCAAACCGTGAAGCCGGTAGCGCTCGGGCAGCCCTTTTCGCATGGCTGGGAGGGAGGAGGGGGAGGTAGGGCGGGGACTTTGGGGAAGGGGGGGAAGGGGCGGAGTTGGGGCGGGGCCGGGGAAGGGACGGGGTCAGGGCCCGTGGAGTGTCCTCTTTTTTTATTTTTTTAAATATGGTAACCCTATAAGAAACCACAAAAAAGAGAAAGGAAAAAAGAAAATCCTCAGTGCTCTACAATGGAAAAAAACCCAGCTGCTGTACAAATTTGCTTCAATGTAGGATTCAGGGGGCCTGGGGCAAAGCAATTTTGGGGGCCCCTTCCATTAAAAAAAAGTTGCAATACCATAGAATACTATATTCTCATGGGGGCCCCTGTGGGGCCAGGGGCAAATTGCCCCACTTGTCTTCCCCCTCCCTCCCCCCCCCCGGACAGCCCTGTGCACAGGTAAAATTTGACAATCCAAAATGAATCTGGCTTCTGAGTTATCCCATCACAAAAAATGCATCTGGACACATTTTTAAAGCTTGAAATATTTGTTCCACAATCTAAATACAAAAGTGTTCTTCCTCACATTCCCCCACCCATTTAAAAAACAAAATCAACTGTGAGTTGAGAACAAGCACGGCACATTTCAGGTTAAAGGAAATGTTGTTTCTAAGCAGATAAAAACAAAAGTTTAGAATGGAGGGTCTATTTCAGTCATTACTATAGCATGACATAATCACAGGACTTGAACAGCAATCATGTCTCAAAATGTCAGTCCTTGTCCCGTCTGCAGTACTGCCAACCCCAAGTTTCAAAAATCATGAGATTTTTCAAAAATATTCATTTGGGGATCTTTTTAATTTGCCTTCTGGCTTTTGGGCATTTAGAGTTCATCTTTTCAAGCTTTTCTTCACAGCCATGAAGGCTAGACACTTACTTTACAAAATAAAAGTTAAACTCTGATACACTCATGTCATCACATGAATCTAGGAGCTGCGAGTTCATGAAAAAACATCAAATATTGCAAGAAATCAGAATCACTGTCTATCCCGGTGTTCAATAGGCACATTATGATCTTCCTGAATTTTGTGTTTAATCACCATACCAGCTCCACTGAAGTTATTTTTGCATTTCTCTTATTTCCCTGCATGGAATCATGGAATGGAAATTGTTCCAACTTTGTCATGATGAAGAAGATCTCTCCCACCCCAAACCCATTCCTCAAAAGTTGCAAGTTTTTCCTTTGCCTGGACTCCACAATGACAACATAAAGAGAGAACTGAAGTCTTGCTGATTAAATTAATGGCTCTGCCATTTTCTAGACATATAATACTATATGCCGCCTCAAAAAAACGATATGTGTTAGGATGCTATCCCTTAAGAGCAGGGCATGCTGAGAACCCTCTGCAGAATATAAAATAAGTAAGTTACAAGGAGGAAGAAGTCTGGATCAGGCTATCAATGGAGAAATGACATTCAGGCAATGCAGTAAGGGCTTAGTAAAAGAACCCTGTTTAGAAGTATGGAATGCATCTGATTTTTTAAAATTATCTTTCTCTCATTGCTAGTTAACTGGGATTTAGCCTTCTATCCCTTCAGTCTTTGCAATTTATCATTTTTAAAACACACAAACAAAAATTATTGCAGCCTTTTTAGATTTGGCCAACGTAGCTTGGACCTAATCTTAGTTACTCTTGCTATTGCCCTTGGCTAATTAGTTTTCATACTTTAAAGTTCTCTTGGTTTTAATACCCAGACCCCTCGAATTAACAGAAGCAAAGTCATGAGGTGAGAGAGGGGCGAAAGTTCTGGCAACTCCGAGAAATAACAAGGACATTTTTATGCCAATAATTAGCACTGTCCGTCTGTGCTCTTAGTTTTCATTTGGTTCTGGATCTTCAAGGTCCCTGCCTCTGATACACTGATTTTTTTCCCCTTAATGTTTGAAGAAAATAAAGCTTTTCTTTTAAGCTTGTAAAGTATAAAATATATAGAACTTGAACTTAGAAGGAACTTTAATTCACCACATCTGTTCCAGTTACTTTTATATTAATCAAAGTTTGATATCTCCCAGAAGTATCCCAGACTAATGCAGTGGCCCTGTTATATTCCACCATTGTATGGCCATAGTATTTGACACCGAAGCAAGTCTTAAAGAGAACTGTGCAGCATAATGTAAGCTCTTCCCTTACTGTTGCGAAGAAAACCTTCCAAATGTGAATTGAGAATAAATCAAAGTAAGTGCAAATTGTCCCAAACTTTTTTAGTGGGCAGTTAACTCTCAAAACTAATGACACTTCCAATGCCAACACCTAAATATTTCACTGATGACCATTTTAGCAAATATATCCAGCTAATGTGATTATCCACAGGGGCAGGTAGGAGGGCAGGATATAGTGGATCAGGAGTTCAAGCGCCTACAAGAAATCTATAGCTTCTCCTTTGACATGTCTATATTGCAGTTGTGTGCTGTCAGCACACTGAAAACTTAGTAGCAGTGTAAACTACATTGAATTTAATATCAGCCACCCCACCACAAGGAATTCTGTATTGTCTTAATTATTCATTTTTAATGTCTCTAAATCTACACTGACATTTCCAGTCTCCTGCAACAGAGAGCCACAGAAGTCAAGTGGGCTTGTCACAGTGTTCATGGAACCTCAACTACAGAGGAATAATGCTTTGGGGAATCAGATTTTAATTGCTGCTGCATTTATGTCCTCCTCTTGAGTAAAACTATCCTCATCTCAAGTCTATGATAGTTTAGATTAATTGTTATCACAACAGAGGTACAGTTTCAACTTCGGGAAAAGGATGATTAAAGTCTTCTTGTTTCATATCTTTCAACATAGGAATTTCTTTCAAGAAGTATGCAGCTTCTACTGATATTCTTGTTGGAATTCTGCATCTCGCTCCAATCTTGGCTACCTTATTTTAAGAAAAAGATTACCAGTATATACAAATCCCACTAACTTTTGCTGGCATCCAAAATAACTCAACTATTTAATAGTTGTAGCTGTAATTGGTACTAATGTTGAGTCTGAACTTTTGATGAGCTTAAACTTAACCCAGACTTGATGTCTCTGTCTGGACTTTTAATCAAAGCTCTGACCTGCGAACTACTCATGACACCCCCCTCCCCTTAAGTAGCCATCTCCCCTTTTCTCTTTCTTAATTTACATTTTAACCTGTTTTATCCTGTAGAATCTTGATTGATTATGCATGACCATTATGATCTGTTAATCACTTTGTTTACTTCTGTGTATAAATATTGATGCTCACCCCTAATAAATTTGCCACACTTACTCTGAAGCCTTTCAAGCTAAGGATAGTGTGAGCCCGTTGATCAACGAATTGGTGTCTGGTCTCTGACAGATTGTGAGCCCCATACCAACTCGGCACGAACTCGGGTGCTGGAGAGGTGAGTAAGGACTTGCTTTTTACCTAACACTAACAACAGGCAAAAAAGAATGCATCTGGGATATGCTGATTTTATAGCGTTCTGATCATTACTGCTTGAAACGGGGTTCTGCTTTTTCTTTCCCATGAAAGAGTAATCTATTGAGAAATGCAAATATGTATTGGAACTGATTTTATTTATTATTATTAAAATTATTTTAATTTGGTGAAAAACATTTATTTTTAAAGCGCATTATGAATAATATAATCCACAGAACCTTAAGAGTTTCCAGTCACAACTGCAGTCAACCCTGTTGGTGCTAGTCAGTATCTTCTTTTAAACTTAACTAGCCACTGATGAGAATTTTGACTTATAAACAAATCCCAGAAAGCAAAAGCTGGCAGCTTCCAGCAAGAGTAGAAAAGGAAGCCAGACAGACTGAATCTACATAGGCCAGTCAGTGCACAACAGGTGGGGGTGCTTTCGAATTCACACCCCTGTAGTGCACATTGCTGCCTGGAACACCCAGGTCCTATGCAACAAAAACTCTTTAATGAGAGCAGAACTGGCTGAACTGCTGTGAAATGGGAACTGCATTCAGAAAGACTAAAGTTGACTGGGCTGGTGTTGCAGGGGGAGAAGATGGAGCAAACAGACAGAATATTTCAGAAAAACTCAAAGATGTTGATTTTGGAGATGAGAAGGATGAAAAGCATATCATTTGGTAGCAATCGTCATTACCTTTCAACTGTTCTAATGCTCTTCAATTCAGCCCCAAATGCCATGTCATTCTATCGGGGAGTTCTCTCACTGGTAAGGTACTTTTACAGCAGGGTCTCAAACTAAACCAAAAGACTGTGAGTGCACGCACACATTATTTTGATTGCATCCAAGCTAGCTAGGAAAAATGGGTTCCTTCCATACAGCAGAGTCTGCTGGCAATTTGCCAAAAAGTCTGTACCATGTGAAATAATATAATGACTTGTTTTGCATAGATAATACATTCAGCTCAAGGTCCTCTATATTAAGAAGGGATTTTAATTCCTTTAATTAGGTGATCAGCTATATAAAATATGAGTATGGGGCATAAAGGTAATATTAAATAACACGAGATGTTTTTTAAGAATTAAACTAGTCAGCATTGTAGTGATGCTAATATCTTTAAGATGGTCCGTATTGCTCTCTCTCTCCCATCCATCCTATTTAATTTGTGGGAAAAGGAAACTTTTATATATTTGCATATACTTATATACAAGCGACATTTTGGGAGATGATAGAAAGTGGTCTAAAAATTAGTCTCCAACTATAGTTTGCCATGTCACTGAGAAACTAGTGCATTCACTCACCCAGGAATTATACTCCACTTTCAGTCCTAAGAAAAACATTCAAGAGGCAATGGTGAAGTGTGTCCTTGCAGCATTTCTACCCAACAGAAATCCTACAATGGTTTATTGTTAATTTACTATCTCCCTTCAAATGAGTAGTTTTTTGTTCTATTTCATCAATTTTGTACTGTAATCTTTGACACTCAGACAAATTATTGTCTGAGAAGAAACTTAAGCACTTATTTCAGCACATGGTATCGGTTTTCCTGCGCTGCATACTAAAACTGCAACAATAAGAAAGATAAATGTTTTCTACACTCAGAATGATATTCAAGCTATGACACAGCTAAGTTAGCTGACAAGGAGTCAGGGACCACTGGAAAACAGTTTCTGAGAAAAATGAGAATTAAGCAAAACTTATTGACAGAAATTTCATATAACAGTTGTTTAGGGAGAAAAAACAGCAGGGGTCAGAGAACAAGTGTGAAGAGCAGAGAAGCATTCTGAAAGTGAAAACACAACTTGCTTTCATGACAGAAAAGTCCTCTAGAGTTATTTCTTCTTGGTTAATCAAAAGGACCCTCTCATGCAAGTTACATTTTACCAACATTATTAATTACAGTAGTGCCTAAGAGCCAACTCCATTGTGCTTGGCACTGTACAAACACTGATAGCTGGTCCCTGTCCCAAAGAGTTTACAATCTAAATATATAAGACAGACACAGGGTGGGGGAAAGGGCATACAGGGGTGAACAATGTGATGTGGCAGCAAACATCATGTTACTTGCACAAGTTGGGGGGAGGTAGCTAGAAGGGGATAAGCTACATGGAAAGAAAAGGGAAGGGAGAGGGGACAATGAAAGAGGAAGGGGCTGAGGGGGACAGGGCAGAGACAAGAAGATAAGAAAGACAGGTGTGGAGTGAGTGAAGCTAAAGTGAAGGGACTTCTAAGGAAAGGGGAGGGTTGGAGCAACAGCCAATCAACACAGGACAGAGAAAGTCCAGTCAAAATGGTAGAAAGTTCTCTGAATGTCCAGAGGACCAAAGATCTCTGCTTTGGCTGCTTCTGATCCTACAGTCTGGAGCCTCTGGATGGCTCCTCTCTGCAGATTTACCTAAGGCCACACAATGGGGAGGGGTTGGAGAAAAGAGAGAGAGAAAGGCACTACCTGGGTCCTAGACCTGCCAGAGTTTGGGAGGGAGGTCTTCCCTGCACAGCTCTGGGTCCTCGGAGGAATCTTAACCCTCCACAGCAAGACAGCATTTTACATTATGCTTTTACATTGTGCTTCACCTCAAATTTCCGAACCCCTTCAGTCCTTTTGGAGAATCCTGAGTGAAATCACTTATTGGTAATGATAATTTATGTAGCACCATAAATGTTAATATTGCTGTACTTAGCACAGAAAAGACAGACCCTATGACAAATGACTTTACAATCCAACACAATCTAGCTAATCTACCTAATGCCCAACAACCAACTTCCAGCTGTAGTGATAATGCTGACTACTCTTTGGGGTGTCTCTGGAAATTATAATATTATTTTCAACAGTCCCTCTTCCAGTTTCACTGCCTTTCTATTGGATTTCTTTCTCAGGAGAGAAGTGAAGTAAGCATCAGACTCACCTGAATCAGATTTCAGAGTAGCAGCCGTGTTAGTCTGTATCCGCAAAAAGAGACTAACAAGGATACCTGAATCAGAAAAGGCCATGCACTTAGGCTGTATGCTATGAGCTCAGAATATTCTTTAGAGCTTTTCTTTTCTGTACCTACTAACCAGACGTCTGGCGTCACCCCACTGAATGCCCACTTATCTGCAAATTAGGCATCATGGCCTAAATTCTCAAGTAGTTAGTGATGATTTTGGGTGCCTGTATTTTCAGATGCCCCATTTGAGGCACTTCCAAGGACCTGATTTTCAGATGGTGGACGCTCAGCACTTTCTGAAATTCAAGCTCCTTTAAAGTGCCTCAAGTTAGGCACCCTCCAATTGAAGTGTCCACAATCACCAGTTACTTTTGAAAATTATTCATTTGCCAAAATGCTTAATTTGCCAACAATCGGGAGTTAATTGGAGTGACACCAAAGAGGCCCATATCTCCCCACAAAACAAAATTAAGTGGAACTCAAGACACGGTAATGGCCTAATTGCTGTTATCACTATTCTTGGTTATTTGTATTGAGGTAACACCTAGAAGCCCCATGCATGTACCAGGGCCCTGCTGTGCTAGGCGCTGTATGAATGCAGAACAAAAAGACAGTCCTCGTCCCAAAGAACTTACAGTTTATGTGATACATTCATTTCTTTTATGTGCCAGTTTTAAAAACATTTGAAGAACTCTTTCCAGGTGTCAAAGACATCCTTTGAGTTGTTGCAAATCTGAATAGAATAACATTAGATTATAGGAAAAAAACCTCCTCCACTCCCATAAGAGACCTGCATATTCTTTATATAGCTCACAGACCATTTTTTCCCTGCTTTATTCAGTTTGTACTAATGTGTTCATTCAGTGCCTAGGCCACATACATTCAACATAAAAACTATTAGGAGAAATGTGCAAAAAACTGGTCCTCCTAATAAAAAAGACTCTTTCACTACCCCCACATCCTTCTGCTCCTCCGATCTCTCCAGTAAAAGCCTGGGAGAAAAATGGGTCTTAGAGTGTGGCCTGGAAGTTAAAAGACTTGGAGTGAACAGAAGTGGCTTCCAAGTTGAGGACCTCTTGCAATTAAATCAAGGGAATGTTAGCTAGCGCACCTCAGCTGATCTCAACACCTCCAGTATTTGGTTAGGAGAGAGCTGCTCTCCACACTAACCAGAATCCAACACATATAAAGCTTTATTTGTTAAAACTGACACTTTTGAATTACACCCAGAAATGAACTGACAGCCAGGGTCCCTGGAGCAAATACTTCTCAAAATACGGGTGGCAGCATTTTGCACTGGCTGACATTTGCAAGTTTAGCCTATCTTCACTCCACCCTCAAGACACAACATGGCAACTCTCCTTATCCTTGTGGCCAAAGCCAGGATACAGATACCCTCAGAGCCGAGGCAAGCCCCTGCTTAACTGGACACAGATCAGCAAAGGTTGAGCATTCACACAGCACCCTCTTCCCAGGAACAGTTGCCTCCATAGCAGTTCCAGCCCCAGCTAGCTTAGGGAGTGGAAGACTGGAAATCAACCTTAGGGAAAAGTACTTCTTAGCCATAAAGGAGAAGGCTTTAGAAAGACAATCTTGTGAATCCTATTTAAGGAAGGCTGTGACTTTTCAGGCAGTTATTCTGGCCTGGCCAGTCCAGATTAACTCAAACCTTGGCCATTTCTAGTCTAAGTGACTAAACTTTTGCCACAGACAGGATGAATTTTACTGCCTTTATTCCATTAATCATTATTGTGGCCTATCCACCGTCCCAGGTCACGTTACTGACTACCCACTTGAAACACATTAGGCTAAATTCTATCCTCAGTCATACTGTGGAATCCCAACTGGGGTAGCACTGGTTTAACTGAGAACAGGAATTGGTCTAAGGAGAGATACACCTCTACCTCAATATAATGCGACCCGATATAACACGAATTCGGATAGAACGCGGTAAAGCAGTGCTCTGGGGGGGCGGGGCTGTGCACTTTGCAGGGCCAGCTCCAGGCACCAGCCGACCAAGCACATGCTTGGGGCGGCACCTTGTAAGGGGCGGCCAATCTTGGGGTGGCAGGGGGGCGTGCGGGTTTTTTTGTTTGTTTGTTTTGTTTCAGCGGGGCAGCGCTTGGGGGTTTTTTTTTTTGTTTGGCGGGGTGGCACTCGGGAGTTTTTGTTGTTGTTGTTTTGGTTCAGCAGGGTGGCGCTCGGGGGGGGGATTGTTTTTGGTTCGGCGGGGCAGCGCTCGGGGGGGGGTTGTTTTTGGTTCGGAGGGTGGCTCTGGGTTGGTTTTTTTGTTTGTTTTTGGTTCAGCGGGGCGGCGCTGGGGGGTGGCGGTTTGTTACGGCGGGCATTTTTATTTATTTATTTTTGCTTGGGGCGGCAAAAAAGTTAGAGCCAGCCCTGGCACTCTGGTGGATCAAAGCAAGTTCGATATACCGCGGTTTCACCTATAACGCATTAAGATTTTTTGGCTCCCGGGGACAGCGTTATATCGAGGTAGAGGTGTATGTAGTGAAGGTAAACTGAGAACCCTACCTGCTCGGGGTTCTACAGTCCTGTTAGCACCGACATCCATGAACACAAATCGCCCGCCACCAAAATCTTCAGTGTAGTCAGACAGATAAAGCAGCGATGTATAGTCAAAGGATCCGTAGGTTACCTAGAAACAAAGAGAGCACATTAAATTACCTGACTCCAGTCTGGCCTCTCCAAAACGCAAACTCCAGCTCCAATAGGTCTGAGGGACTTTTCCAGTTTTTCACATCTTATTGTAGACATTAACTGAAAAGCTCTCTAAAGCTGGGAACAAACTGTTCATTTCCTAGTAGCTTTAGAAAGACTATCGACCTCTGTCAGCCTCACCCCTCTAGCTATTTTTTCCCCTAGGAAAAAGGATACCAGCTCCTGACCTGACATTTTGGCCTGATGTTAAAAAAGTATAGGAACACAGAGATAGATATTGTATCAAGATGAAAACTCTGCAGGGCTGGAGATGAAAAGGATTCTCGCAATCTCTGACAGATTAGTTTCCCCTCTTATCTAATCACAGATAAGAGGGCTATTTGGGCAACTCACCTTTCACTCCCTCACCCTTCCTCCCTTTCATCTGCTAGCATACAAGGACTCAGATGTGCTGATGATTCAGATCTTCCAAGTGGACTTACATCTGTTAGAGGAACAGATCCTCTTTTTTACTTTGTTTTGTTAAAAAAGTTCACAGATGGCTTTGGAAATAAAATGTTTTTCTACAAAGCACTGAGGACCACATGTTTTAAGTTCATCACACGCTGTGCCTTTTAAATGTCATAATGCCCTTCAGACTGTCTTTGTCCTTAACAATTTCTTTTTATTTTACATTACTAATTTTGCTTGATACCTGGGTTCAAGAGGAACAAATTAGAACTATTCAGATCAATAAATGCCTTGCAAACCCATAAACTGTCTTGACATTTCCAGTTCAATTTTTTTTTTTTAAAGTATAGGTGCACCAGTGTCAGATAAAGCCAAAATTTTGACTGAGTAGCAGTTGCATACATGAGCAATAACAATAAGAGAGAGAATAAAATGAGATTTGGAGAAAATTAAGATACCAGATGGAGGATGAGGCTCTTCACATTTATTTCATTTTGCTATTTTGAGCCTAAGGATTTAAAAGAAAAGTTACATCAGAAAAAACAAGCTGTATTAAAATCTAAATGTGGAGTAAGGGAATTTCAGCCTTTCCTTTTATCCTCTTTGTCTAAACCACATTACAAATGCAAGGCAATGTGGAAGGGCATTAAAGAAAGTGATGTTATTAATGACATTTTAGTCCCAACAGCTTGAAGGTTCATCAACTTTTTCAGGCGAGTAATAAATCCCCACTCCATAATTCGGTCTTCCTTGCAGCCAATACTGCAGAGACACCTTCAGCTAAAAGGACATGTTGGCTTGCACTGGAGATAAGACCACAGGTTGCTTCAGGAATGGGAAGGCTGCCTCTCTCATTTCACACTCGTTCAGTGCGACTTACTCTCTCTCTTACGTGCTTGCAAGTCTGAGGCTTTAGGGGCTTTTATTTACAATCAACAGTGCAGTGCTCCTCTCTCCCTTAGTGATGTCCTCCATTCTCTCTCAACCTACCTCATCAAATCTGACCCTATGACCTACAAAAAAATGGCCATGTGGCTACCTATACTTTTACAGACACTGAAAAGGGGACATTCCTCTGACTGCAAACAAAGTTAGTATATACAGTTCTTCCTCCTAATTTATAAACTTGAAAAAGAAATGTAAAACCTTATTTGTCTATGTTTTCAGCAAGGCTCTGGCCAGTCCTCTGCAAAACCAATTTTTCAGCAATAGTGCATTTGCACCAGTGACACTAACCAGTGAAGAGCTGGTGCTGGGTTTTTTTGTTTAGTCAGCATGTCCATCTAACCTTTAGCAGCAAATAGCTTTTTCTATTACTGTTCTTCACGATTGCTAGCACTCAAAGGTAGATCAGTATTAAGAAGTGGTGACACTTTATAAGTGGTCACTGAATGACACTAAATTATAACAGCCTCTCTGGAATAACACAACATCCTACGAATATCAACTAACATTAAATATCAGAAGGCTTAATAAATTACATAAAAAAACGCTATTATAATTGAAACCAACTAATAAAAGACATACCGACAACTACAGACAGATCAATTTTCAAAAGTTCTTTATGAATAATTTAATTTAAAACATATGGATGTGGCAAAGCAAAGATCATTTAGACATTTCTGCTAGTTAGTTTGCACAGTCATACAGCATGAGCCAACAGAAACTCTCTAAAGTGCACTATGCAAATCTGTACACCCTTTATAATTTGCATACCAAAATGACAGATTTAATAGCAGATGCTAATTTAGGCCTCATGTTACTAAAACTGCTTTATTTTTTCAATGACAATATGATTAGCACATTATGAAATGTTGTATGTTAAACTAAATTATAACTGTCAAAATTAAGATATTTTGTAATGCATCCTCCTTGATTTTTTTTTTTAAGTTTTATTTATTTGCTTACTCACCAATCCGATCTTTTCAGTAATTTGAAATAGGTTTCCCTGTTATCATTAGCAAGGATATACTTTTTATTCATGTTGTGCTTCAAGATACAGAGACTAATGTGAATAGGCCTGAATTTGTACCCTATCCATTTTCCCATCACACGGTCCATGGCATATGAGGAAACTGATAGATCAGTAAACTGGTTCTGAGCCCAAACTAAGAACCCCATTCAAATGCAAACCAGCTATGATGCAGAAAAACTGCCTTCTTACAGAGATGAACAACTGTGGCCCCTATTGGCATTCAGATCTGTTCAGGCAGTACCTGGAGCCCATTCAGAGCCCCACTGAACTCTCTGGAACACTCTGTACAAAACCCTAGGAGATAAAGTGCTTTCCCAGACAACAGGTGGAGATGTGGGGCATTTTTGTTTAAAGTTCAGCACATTGCATTATCAGTAACAGAGAGGGAAAGAAAGGTGGGGTACTGATTATGTTTCACAATCAATTCTTGAATGGCTTGGCATGTGGATAAGAATTATATTCAGAGACATTCCGACACTTTAAAAAAAGTCTAACAAATCTATGGTTTTAAACACTCTCCTCCCCCAACCATTCACCAAGAATTAGAGGTAAAGAACTGCTGCTTGTAAATGAAGCTATTTACAGACCCAAAATAGCAACATTTCATCATCAACCACTAATAACCTTCAGTCTTTATCATGTACCTATCATTTGATATGATTTGATTTCTAATAGTGTCTGTGACGGGTTGGACCCCCCCTTTTGGGGTGCCACCAGATGTGCACGGGTCCCAAAGCCCACTGGTCCTACCAGCCTGGGTTTTCCTTGCACTGGGTTGCTGTGCCAGGCTCTCAAGCCCCTTTCTAGCACACACCCAGGCAAGGCCATGTGTGCAGCTGCAGACAGACTGAAATCAGCTAAGGGAATGGCCAGCACTCCAGTGCACACACCACCAGGAGTGTAAACCCCAGAATAAGATTCTCTTGCACTATATAGAAAGATCTGCACAGCGCAAGCTCATAGAAATTCACCCTCTCCCTCAATGAGGAGAGAGATATGCAAAGCTTTTTGCCACCCTTATATGAATTGCACAAACTGGGTTTTGAAATAAACAAGAAATAAGTTTATTAACTACAAAAGGTAAATTTTAAGGGATAGCAAATAGAACAAAACAGATTACTGAGCAAATAAAACAAAACACTCAAGCTAAGCTTAATATACTCAAGAAACAGGTTACAAAATGTATTTTCCCACCCTAAATGTTGGTTTAGGCAGGTTGCAGAGTTTCTGTAGTTTAGAGTTCCAGTTATTTCTCTTTACAGACTGGACCCCCATCTCAGCCTGGACTCAGCTCCTGCCTTTCCCTTCTGGTGTTTTTAGCAATCTTCCTTCTTGGATGGGGAGGCAATTAAGAAGAGTCTTGATTGCCTTACTCCCCAGCCTTAAAGAGAATTTACATAAGGTGGGAACCCTTTGTTTCCAGTGGAAAAATACCAACAGTGCCTAAATGTGTTACTTGTACCAGGTGACATTATCAGATGACCCATCAGTGTCAAAGCAACATCCCAGGAAGCTCCTCAGGATGGTGGGATATTAGTATCTTCAAAGTTCAATTGTCCTTCTTAAATGGCTCATTCAGGCTGATTGCCTACTATCTGGTAGGCATTCCCCCAAATACACACACAGTTGTAATTGTTACAAAGTCAATATTCCTAACCTCAGATACAGAAATGATACATGCATACAAATTGGATAAACATTCAGTAGATCATAACCTTTTCAATTATACCTCACATGACCCATCTTGCATAAAACATATCTTAGTTATGCCATATTCATATCATAATATTTCTATGACAAATACGGGGTGTAACGTCACAGCATCTACATTGAACAACAACCTCTCTTCTCAATCTCCAGCTAACTCTCTTTTCTAGCACACTTTTCCCCCCTGACTTCACTTTTGGCCCTGTCTTCTTCTTAGCATATGTGGAACGTGCCTCAAGTGGCACACAACCAGGATTCATCACCAAATTTGGTCTACGGGTTGGATCATCAGCTTCCCCGGCTCGGGCGCTGATGTGGAGCGCGACATGAACGCTGATCCATGTCCCCCCTTGGCCCTATAAAAATACTGAAGTATCCTTTTTATGTGCATATATGGTGCTTAAATAAGTAATATTAATAAATAATAGTACTACATACATAGATAAATTTATTCAAGATGCAATGTTTGGATCCTTATTTCAAACACCTCCATGTTCAAGCACAACGCTAATAAAAAGGAAATGTTATCAGAGCAAAAAGTCTTCAGAAACTTTTTGACAGAAACACTGAAAACAATCAGGAATTGCCACAACGTGCATAGACCAACTGACTGGGGGAGACTTCAACAGAGCATCCCCGAGGATATAAACTGGATATTTCACTCCTGCTGTGGTAAATGTGACTTAAGGAATGTTATGGAAAGATTAAATCATCTTTTTCCCCCTATTCTCCCATTTGTAGATACACCACTTACCAGAAAACCACTTGAATTTGGATGCTTGTGGTTTTGGAGAGCCACTAGATCCGAGATATTCTGAGGGCTTGGAGCAGTAATTTTACACTCACATATTCCCTTGTGAGCTAACACACATATAAGGAATTGCAAACTTTAAATTTGTCTCAATATTGGTTTGCAAGAGTGGGTAATAACATAAAAAGTGTTTTAAAATTATTTTTTGTAATAATAAGTAGAGTTCCATTGTATGCATCATACAAATGAGTTTATATAGCAGTATTAAAAACCCTAAGTATGCAAATGTCATGAAATAGACATCCCATCAAAAAAATATGAGATTGGCTTAAAATCATGGTACTTTTAAAAAAAAATAATAAATTTGGGATTCTTTTTAGTTGCCTTTTGAATCTTTAAGTTACACCCTGTTTACGCTTTCAATCTTTTCTATACCAAGTATGACCTAGTGGTTGAAGAAGAATCAGAGGTCAGAACCAGATGTGGTCAGGAGACAAGTCAATAACCAGAGCCAGGAGTTAGGAATCAGGAGATCAGAGGTAGGCAGGGACAAAGGCTGGAGTGGAGCAGACAAGGGGTGGAGCAAGGACCGGGCAAAAAGCAGATCTGGCGCAGCTGCAGCCGTGGACCGCATTGAGCGGCCAGTGTACTGCTGTTGCTACAGGGCTTAAATGGTGATCTATTGGTTCTTCTGACCATTCAGGGCGTACAGTCACTTAGTGAGGGTTTATTGGTCCCAACTGAGTTCACTGGGTTGCAAGGCAACCAAGCTCAGAGGCAGCTGTGTTCCTGACATTTTCTCTGCAACCAGAAACTAAAATGTTACCATCTTTTTTTTTTTAAACAAACACTGAGATTCTCATGACTCCAGAAGTTGAGGATTCAAGAGAAATCCAAATATTGCCGTAATTGGCAATGAGGAATAGTATAATCTAATCTCAAAATAAGCATTGCAAACCAGTAATAAACTGGGATCAGAGAGAGATCAGGGACACAAATTGTTTACAAATATTTAGATTATTTCTGTCTATGGGACAGTTATTTTTCTGCTCTATTTTATATCTGCAGTCCTCCAAGAGGCATTATGAATGTTAATATTCTGCTAAAGTCTTCCTCCGTTTTGTCTGTATAACAGGAAAGACATTTAAAGCAGTAGTATACACATATACATTTGATTCTGGTTTTATATTTATTTCAATTTGGAATTGAAAAAACAGAGATCTGGAGGACCATGAAATATGTGTAAGTGAGGCCTCCTTTGCATGGCATCAAACATGTTATCTAAGCCAGCACATTGTGTTCCATACAATACTGTCACTTAAAACCTAGCAGATGTACAGGACGAAATGCAGGTATTCAATGGGAAGCACCACACTGTAACCCACATTTTCGATTCCTTTTTGGAAAGACTGGCACTGTCACTTTTTATGCTACAATAGGCACTTGACTTGAGACTGCACAAAGGTAGGCAGCAACTTTAGCAGGAGCTGAGGGTGCTCAATACTTAACAGGAATAGGCCCAAGAGCTGCCACTCATAGGTGGCCTTAGCCATTTCCCCAAAGCTTCTGCACATCTACAAGATTCACACATTTTTACAGCTTACTAAACCCATGTTCTGGTCATCTGGTTCCAGTGAACGGTATGTCTGTGTTATCTATTAGAGAATGTAAGATTCATAGGGAAGGGACAGTAACATCCCCTCAGTCTTGTACAGCACTGAATGCAGCCCATGCTCAATAATGAGAAGTTCAATGGACTATGTTTTCAAAAACTGGAATCTGCTATTTTAGGTTTTTTTGCAGGAAAATATGTGAAAGATCCAAGAGACTCTTTTTTACTTTTTTTAGACTGAGGTATCACAGTTTATTTCCTATTCTAGGAAAAGGTCAAACTGTGGTCTCAAAAAATAACACTGTATGGTAACTGTTGGCAAACGCTGACTTTTTAAGTAGTGATCACTGTAGCTTCAGGAGCACGAAAAAGATAAATAATGTAGTTATCAAGGAAGAGGATTAGTCTTATGGCATTTCTACACAGTCACTTACTATGCAGCAGGCTGGTGTGCCAATCCACCTCACACTAGTGTGCCACGCACTAGCTGTCCGTGTGAATGCTGCTGTTGCACACTGAAAGTTCAATTCCTAGCGTGCTATGACCTACTGCAGTTTTAACAGCCCTTACAAAATATTAATAGCTGATATCCTATAACTTTTAATAAATTCCCCATTAAATTTAATAACATGTTTGATGCCATGCAAATTTTTGTATCTCCTGCCAAATGCCCAAAGATCTTTCTTAATGCAAGAGGGAGCTATGATTCCTTATTATTACATGCTACAAGAGAGCAGCATCACAGTTTGTCTACAGTGTTTCTGCATTATTTTAATTAACAGGACAGGATGCTGAACTGTTTAAAATTCACTATAGAAGTGTGGGTGGCTGGAGGGTATTAATTTCACTTAAATGCAGTTTAAATACTAAATACAATGGAAAAAAAAACCAAGCAATAGCCTATGGGAATGTATGGGTGAGATATAGGAGCATTCCCATATTTTTGTATTTGCACCAGCTGTGCCCTCCAAATGTCCTTATTGACAAATAGTTAATGGGGAAAGAGAATAATTTGCATGTCAATATAACAGGGGTGTGACATGAAACAATAAAGACCCTCTGCCTCCAAATTTTCTTCAAAATATCAAGTTGAGATGATCTTTGGTGATCCAAAATTTTGGCAATACACCTCTACCCCGATATAACGTGACCCGATATAACACAAATTCGGATACAACGCGGTAAAACAGTGCTCCGGGAGGGCGGGGCTGCGCACTCCGGTGGATCAAAACAAGTTCGATATAACGCGGTTTCACCTATAACGCAGTAAGATTTTTTGGCTCCTGAGGACAGCGTATATCGAGGTAGAGGTGTATTTTGGAAATTATTCTGCCATATTCATTGGCGCAACAGGATGGGATTCACCCAGTGTTGTCAACGCTTATGATTTTGTCGTGAGTTTCCTGATAATTATTGTTTTCCTTAAAGTCCCAGCTCCTGAAGTCAAGTGGATTTGTGATGCTTTCAGCCTTCATTCTTAAAGAAAAAGTAAGTTTCTAGCCCTTGTGGCTGTGAAGAAAGCTTCAAAATGTAATCCCAGTGAATCCTAAAGGCTTAAAAAGCAGAAGGCAAATAAAAATCTATTATTTTTATATAATCTCATGATTTTTTAACATTTGGGGTTGACAATACTGTTCACCTCTCTCTCTCTCTCTCTCTCTCTCTCTCTCAAAAAGGCCAATTCCTGAAGTTTTGTTAAAACAATCAGCACCTAGTAAGTAATTAAATAGAATAATTTGTTCCTCTGCAAAGGGAATGCATCTGAAATCTTAAAGCACACCTAAGTATCCCATGGAAACTGAAAGGGTGACTAGCATGCTAAGCTTTCATTGATCTTTACTTAATTTTCTAGCACTCAAAAAAGCCATGTTTTGGAAGGACACTAGGAAATGCTATTGCTCTTCACTATATAGAAACTCTTCATATCTAGATCTACAGCCTATACATTTCCCCCTGCTTTTCCAATTATAGCCTGTAAACGCACAGTGAAATTTTCCAAACCTGTGCTCCCCACAGGAGACAGAAAAACACACTTCAAGCAGATTGGACTGAAGAAAATAAATCAATGGCATATCTTCCAATCTACAAAAATTGTCTATCACATCTAGCCTTCCCTGAAATATATGTTCCGGCTTATTAACCTTTTCCTTGGAATTCACCTACTTTGCCTCCTGCATAGCAGTAAATTTTAACTGATGCATTGCCAAAATAACCATAATTAATCAATTTCATTCTGTTTAAACACATCCTGATAATTAAGGAATATACGTAAACTACTGCTCCTCTCTAAGGCCGCGATCCCGAACACATCCCTAAGTAACCTTAGGCTCACAAGTGGCCCAAAACCTATTGTACTTAATGGGACAACTCATGTGCATAAGGGTTGGGAGGATTGGGACATCATAAAAGATGGGGACAGGAAGGAATTATGTATTAGACACCTTAAATGGGAGAGGGGATCCAAATGTTACAACAGTAACTTTGCTATGACTAGTTTTCCCCCAGATCCTGGATCTTGACACTGAGCTGTCAAGTCCTTCTCTATCAGCTGTTGGTGTCCACACTACCCTGCTTCTGCCAGTGATGCATGTCCTCATCAGGAACACTTGTACCAACTTAAGTGAGGCATTGTGGGGCACTGACAGCTGAATGAGGGGCACTGACAGCTGCGCGGGGCTCACAGCTGGAGCCCCACACCCACCTCGGGGCAACAGCCTGAGCTGTGAGCCCAGCATGGGCTCAAATTCACAGCATGGAGCCTACCAGCAGTGAAATTGACATTCTTGTCACTTTCCTGGCTCCAGCTGTGAACCCCGCCCTGCTGCTCTGAGCCAGAGGCAGCCGTGAAACTGACAAGAATGACAGCCAACAGCCAATGTAAGTAAAGCAGTGTGTACAGGGACACTGCATCACCCTAACTACACCAACGTAAATGCTATGCCTCTCATGAAGGTGAAATTATGATGTCAGTGTAGCAGGCCACTTATTTGGATGAAGCAGCATTCTAGTGTAGACACTGACACAATGAGGTCGACGTAAGGCAGCTTACGTTGACTTAATTCTCTAGTGTAGACTAAGCCTTATCCTGAGAACAACAAAGTATTATAACTGAGCCACCAACAGTCTTTGAAGAACACTGAGTGTGGTGGAGGTTATTTAAAACAAAACAAAAAAACAAAAAAAAGCCCAACAAAACATGAATCTGGGTCCTGCCACAGACCAGTAGAAGGACAATCTTCTCTTATTTGGGCATCTTATGATCTGGCTACTTCCAACTAGACTGAGGATGATAGAGGGATTAAACCAATGGTTTTTTAAGATCCAGAACAACTGCCGGGTTTTTTTTAACCTCAAAGAAGACCTTGTACCTGAACAATCAGATCCAGACCCATGAAGTAGGCTAAATAAGGCAGCTTTATTATTTCACTTTTCAATATTTTTTGCTCTAGTTTCTGAATGAGACATTTTGCTGATTTTAGTAAGACCTGTTATACCTGTAAGGCTCTGAGAGCAAATATTAGTTATAATGGGCACGTAATCATTTCTTGTACAGGAAATGTTTGAAATGCTATTACAACCATATATATAAATAAATACATATAAAAATTTAAAAAATAAATATTAAAAAAATACATATAAAAATAAAAATAGGAACCACATGCTGTAATAGGATTTAAAATATAAATATAAGAGTTCTGTATTATTATTTAAAAGCTATACAAAAGCTAGGTATTATTATTATTTTGCTTCAAGATATAGGGAAACACATGCAGATGCTCATGAAGGTGTAAAAGTATTGGTGGATACGCCTCATGTTTTATTCACCAACATTCACGGAATTACAGAAATGTAAATCTGGAAACGATCTCAAGAGTCATCTAGTCCTTCCTACCAATCCCCACGCTGAGGCAGGGCCAAGTACACACTGACCATCCCTGACAAGTGTTTGTTTAACCTGTTCTCAAAAGTCTCCAATGAAGGCGATTCCACAACCTCCCAACTCCCTATTCCAATAGTTAATTATCCTTATAATTAAGAAGTTTTTCCTAATATCTAACTAAATCTCTCTTGCTGAAAATTAAGCCCATTATTTCTTGTCCTATCTCCAGTGGACATGGAGAATAATCGATCACCCTCCTCTTTACAACAGCTCTTAACATACTTGAAGACTATTATCAGGTCCTCCCCCACGCCTCCGTCTTTTTTTCCTCACAACTAAACATGACCAGGTCATGTTTTTGGAAATTTTTATCATTTTTTTTGCTCTCTATTGGACTCTTTCCAGTTTTTCCACCATCTTTCTTAAAGTGTGGCACCCAGAACTGGACACACTACTCTAGCTGAGGACTCTCCAGTGCCAAGTAAAGTGGAACAATTACCTCCCATGTCTTACATATGGCACTCCTGTTAATACACCCAGAACATTAGCCTTTTTCATAACTGGCTACATTGTTGGCTCATGTTTGATTTGTGATCCATTGTAACCCCCGATCCTTTTCAGCAGTACTACTCCTTAGCCAGTTATTCCCCATTTTATAGTTGTGCTTTTGATTCTTTCTTCCTAAGAAAAGTACTTTTAAACTTGCATTTATTGAATTTCATCTTGTTGACAAATCTCAAAAACCTTGGAAGAAGAAATGTCAATGGCCAGGAGCTGATTAAAAAAAAACAACTCAAAAATTAAATAGTAATATATTCAGGGAGGTAAGATGATTACCACACAGAGGGAACAGCATTGGTTATGACTTCCAAAGCTTAAAAATCGATAATAGATTGGGAGCCAATCAATCATTGATTGCTTCGAGCTAGGTTTCAAAACACTAACTGATATGAAACTGATATTTATACAATGTTACACACCAGACAGCTATAATAAGATCAATTCTGCAGTTGCCTACAAACTCTGATTGACAATATTCCCAAGCATAACACCTGCTTAGTAATGGGAGACTTTGATTACCAGATTGGGAATAACAACAACAGAGTGGTGAAAGCAATGGCCAAGCATACCATGGTTCCCAAAAACAGAGCAGCAAATGACTTCTAGGATTGTGGCTGGTGTCAGGGCTCATAATGGGTGGAACACTACAGTAACTCCTCGCTTAACGCTGTAATTATGTTCCTGAAAAATGCTACTTTCAGAGAAAGGATGTTAAATGAATCCAATTTCCCCATAAGAATTAATGTAAATAGGGGGGTTAGGTTCCAGGGAAATTTTTTTCGCCAGACAAAAAAGCTAAAAAACACACGCACATAAATACACACACACACGTGTAGTAAGTGAAGGCAATGTAGTAAGTAAAGGCCTAATGAAGGCCCAGTATGAGGCCTGAACCAAACTAAAGTAATGGTCAAGACTTTGCTAGCATAAAAAGCAAAGTTAAGCTGTGAGCAAGAGGCAGGCCCTGCTCACAGAAGCTGGCAAGGAAAGGGCTGATGTTGCAGAAATACATATTCATTTAGCATAGTTACAGTATAAATATGGTACCAAGACATACCATACCGGAACATTCCACAGATAACATGGAACAGGCCGACCCATCCCAATGACAGGGGCAAAAGGGTAAAATGATGGATAGAGTTGTTTTGATCGAACCAACAGGTACAAGGTGCGAGGCGGCACCTTACTGCATAGAGGGGTTGTACCTTGCTACGTAGAGGGGTTGCACCTCAATACGTCAGGAGTGATGTGTAACTTGTTTGTACCTGTGTATAAGAATGTGTCCCTGGGGTGGTGTCTTTGTCCGGCCACGGGGGCAGTGGAAAGTCCCGCCACTGAGCCGGGTCCTTGCCAAGAGGCATCTATTAGTAGTATGCCCGGTAGACTAAGTAATCTACGGGGAACTGCAATTGTGTCCGAGATCGCAATAAACCTGGCCGAGGTGCCTTTGTATCTTAGTAGACTCTGTGGTTATTGGGGATTCTCGTCGGGTCTGCTGTGTCAGCTATCTGCGCAGAGCTGGGGCAGCACACAGAGGGAACACAAGCACGCAGCCGAGTGATATCAACAGGAGAAAGCAGAAGCACCACACCGGTAGCCTCTCACAACAACACGTATACACAGTATGTTTTAAACAAACAATTTAATACTGTACACAGCAATGATGATTGTGAAGCTTGGTTGAGGTGGTGGAGTCAGAGGAGGGGGATATTTCCCAGGGAATGCCTTACTGCCAAATGATGAACTAGCACTCGGCTGAGCCCTCAAGGGTTAACACATTATTGTTAAAGTAGCCTCTACAAGGCAGCACGAATGGAGAGAGGAGACACAGCATGGCAGAGAGAGACGTGTGTGTGTGTGTGTAAGAGTGAGAGAGACAGGTCTGCCCAGAGGGGGGGGAGCAAGTGAGGCAATTTGCAGGGGCCCCCCCACGAGAATATAGTATTCTATAGTATTGCAACTTTTTTTTATGGAAGGGGCCCCCGAAATTGCTTTGCCCCAGGCCCCCTGAATCCTCTGGGTGGCATGTGTGTGAGAGAGAAAGAGAGAGAGAGAGATGCATTGCCCCTTTAAGTACGCTGACCCCACTCTAAGTACACTGCCTTTTTAAGTAGATCAGCAAATTGAGACAGCAGCTACTGCCAGCAAGTTCCCTTCGTCCTGAGCCCTGTCATGTCCCCACTCTGTGGAGATGAGGTACAAAAGCGGGCAGCAGCATACAGGAGCAGGGGGACACCCAGATATTAGCATCCCTCTTCTTCCCCTCCCCCCCCCCCCCCGTACAGCAAGCAGGAGGCTCCTGGGAGCAGCTCCAAGGCAGAGGGTAGGAGCAGCACACAGCAGTGGGGGGAGGACAGCTGAATTGCCTGTTAGTTGATGGCCTGCTGGGCAGCTCCCACACAGGGAACTTTAAGGGAGCTGATAGGGGGGCTGCCTGGCCACCCTGGTTCCAAGCACCCATCAGCTAGCTCCAATGGGCTGCTCTTTCTGCAACCAGTGGACAAAGCAGGCGGCTGCCAAACAACATTATAAGGGAGCTCTGCAGAACTTTAAATGAGCATGTTCTCTAATTGTTTCATTGTTAGGCTGCTGATCAACGTTAACCGGGACAACGTTAAGTGAGGAGTTACTGTATTTCCATATAGATAGGCACAAGTAACTTGGAATGTTGCAGATGGAGTCACCAGGAACCAGACAGACTGTCTATGTAATGGAAGGAAATTTAGAGCAACTCTCCAAGGCATCAGAGCATGAAGAGATGACTATGTTGGAAGTGACCAAAATTTATGTGGAGCAAGAATGAAGATTAAACTTAAGAAAAATAAAACCCCCAAAAGCAGCAAGAAAGTTAGCAAAAGGCAAAAAGAGAAGACATTACAGCAGCAATTTCAAACTGAACTGAAGAACAGAGTATAGCCGCTGTAGGACTGAGATCCACTACAAAAAGTCAACATTGACATGTCATGATCCTTTCTGCATGATGGTATCACAGATGCTGCAATAACTGTAGTTGGTTTCCAGACATGCAAACCTAAAGTCTGGATAAGTGAGGATATGTGGAACTGTGTAAAAGAAAGGGACAAGCCAAAGCAAACATTCACTCTTCAAAAACACCTCCAGAAAAAGCAGCAGCAAAAAATCTATTTAACCCAAAAGACACAGCAGTGAAAAGCAGCATGAGAAGAGACAAGAGGAAATATATGGATGACACTGCCAAAGACGCTGAAGCAGCTGCTGAAAGAGGTAATTGTAAAACACTTCATCAATTCAACAGCATTCTCACTGGCAAGTTTACACCAGTCAGAGGGCCTGTTAAGGGTAAATAAGGAAAGACCTTAGCAACAGAAGAAAAAAAAATGAGTGATGGGCAGAACACTTTCAAGAGATGTTAAAATGACCAAAGCCAAAATAAATTGTTGACATTGACAAAGAAATTAAACATCCAGAAATAGATATCACAATATTTCATATTGTAAAAGATGCACTACAAAGGCAAAAACCTGGGAAAGCTGCAAGTGAAGACCAGGAAAATTCTGGAAGTTTGTGCTGATGAGATCATCAGTAAAATCACCAAACTTTTCAATAACACATGGGACCAGGAAAAGCCTTCAAGACAATGGAAAAATGGCATTATTGTCAAAATACCAAAGAAAGATAATCAAAACAACTCTAACAACCGGTAAGGTGTTACACTTCTTTCAGCAATAGGCAAAGCCTTCTGCAGTATCATCTTAAGCAGAATAAAGGACGCAGTTGAGCTAACTGAAAAGCAGGCTGGATTTTGATCCAGTAGATCACAAGTTGACCAGATTTTCACCCTAAGAATAGTCAGTCAATGGAGTAACAAAACCCACTTCTCATAAACTTCACAGATTTGAAGAAACCATTTGACAGTCTCCAGCCCAATTTACTTGGACATACCTTGAAGTGTTATGGTATGCCAACAAAACTAGTTAACATCATCAAGGCTTTATATCGAGGTGCACCTTGTAAAATTAAAGTAAACACAGACTTGAGTGAATGGTTTAACAGACACTGGCATCAAACAAGGATGCATTTTTTTACCTCTACTGTTTGGCATTGCCATTGACTTCATTATGGCTTGGTCTACACTCAAAAGTTAGGTTGACAAACCTGCATCAGTCAGGAGGGTGAAACCAACCCCCTGACTAACCTATACCAACCCAACCTCCAGTGGAGATGTAGCTGTGCTGATGAAAGAATGCTTCTTTTGCATAGCTACCGTTGCTCAGGGAGGTGAGGTTCCCACACCGATGGAAAAATGCCTGTCCGCGTAGGCTGTGTCTACAGTACAGGGTTATGTCAGCATAGCTATGTCGGTGTAGTGTAGACATGCCCTTATGAGAAAAAGCATAGACATACAACACAGGCATTGCATGACTTAAGATTTAGATTTTGCTGACAACATAACTCTAAGTGACAGCTCAACCAATAGCGAAGACCAAGAGACTGTCCAGCTATGCAAAAAAGACTCTTAATAATTAGTTATGAAATAACAAATCTGAGATCCCCAGCAACTCCCAATTCAAGTCTTACATTAGAAAGCAAAGGAATACAAGAGGTGAGTCAATTCACATATGTTGGCAGTAACCTGCAATCAAATGGGGGGTTCCAGAAGGAAATAATGTCATAAATTAGTAAGGCAGCAGCTGCATTCACCAGTGGAAACAAGATTTGGTCATCCAAAAATCTACAAGTTAAAGACCAAACTACAAAACTTCATCTCACATGCTGTTTCCATTTAAACAATTGGATTTGAAAGCTGGAAATCTACCAAAAGTACAGACAGATGACTAAATGCCATGAGTACAGGGGACTGGACTAGTGACCTCTCGAGGTCCCGTCCAGTCCTACTATTCTATGATTTTAAAAACAAATGCCTGAGGAAAATAAGAGATATTAAATTGAATGAATTTATAACAAACGGTGAAATACATCAGTGTTCAACTCCTCATCTCTAAAGTTATCTGGAAAAGGTAATGAAAATATCTGAGTCACGTGTTAAGAAAGAAGCCAGAGCAGCTGCCATACGAGGGGTGTCATTAAGCAGCTGGAGGATCATGTAAAAGGCGCTAAACAAAAGAATCCCTCCATCAAACATTACTCAGAGATAGAAAACTTATGAGACTTAACATCAGTGAGGGCATGCAAAGAGTGGCCCAGGATAGACAGGGATGGCAGAGCTTTGTTTGTGACTTAAGTGACTTTTGATGGCATGGGAAGTATTTCAGATTCAGATGATAACTGGTTTCTGTCCCTTTTGTATCAGTCCTGTGAAATGAGAGAGGTCGGGTTCTTTGGGAAAAAATAATGTGATTACGTAATAAAAGGCTGTATTGAGATGCATACACACAAGGGGACAGAACTTCACAGACAACTGTAAAAATCACATGTCCCAGCCTTTAAGTGCTTAACTTTGCAACCTGAACATTCATTTAACATACAGGTTTTTTTGCATGGAATTTTCTAGGTTTTGGGGGCTATTTTTTAAATCAATGGTAAAAAATTTCCAAAGCAACTAAACCTTCTTTTCAAAAGTGACACAGGCACTTCAGAGTCTAAATCTCATTGAAAGTCAATTGGTCTTAGGTTTCTATATACCTACGTCAATTTTGAGGATGGGGCTTAAGTGTTTTTGAAAATTTTGTCATGATTCTTTTGTGTGCAACTGAAACAATCCCTACATCAGCAGCAGTGTTTGAACCCTCAACCTTCAGCACTGCAGTACAGACAGCTACCATTTAAGGTACAGGCTGATGGTAGGACAAGGCTGTTGTCCCAGAAGCAGGATAGACCGCTGGGTCTAGATGCTGCATCTGGAGAGTGGTCAGGAGACAAGGCCAGCCCAGACTGGCTGTCTTTCTCTCTCCTCCCCACACTCAGGAGTTGAGAGAACTCCTGCTCCATGTGCTGCCCTGGAAGGGAAGGGCTTGGCTACTGTGGTCATACGCTGAATCAATAGAGTGGTTGTATGGAGTCGAGTTTGTCTCTCCCCCCCATCCCATTTCTTCCCACCCTGGGAGAGCTCTGGCCCAGTCTTCTGTGAACAATACATGAAGGGGGCATGATCCACTGGGGCTATGTACTGGGTCCTGAGTGGGTGAGGAGAACCCCTCCAAGTCCTGTACATACCCACCCACACTGCTGCTCCAGCAGTTCCCAGTATAGTGTGGGTGGGTGTGCAGGGGTGTCGATGGGAGATCAATCGGCGGCCGATTTAGCGGGTCTTCACTAGACCCGCTAAATCGACCCCTGGTGGACCAATCACCGCACGTCAATACCCCGGTAAGTGGAGACAAGTCCAAAGAAACAGTTGCAACTATCTTTTATAATTGAAAGGTTTGACAACCTAAATATAGTGGTTGCTACCAGCTCCCCTCATAATTCCTATAGTATGGTCTAAGCATAGAAACCAATACATCTTTTAGAAAGCAACTTTTACTTCAATATAGGTCACATTTTCATATCTTATGGACTCTGGGTGACTTTCTGAGTTTGAATGCTTCAATAAAATGAATTATCATGAACAGGGTATTTTAAGACTGACATATTGTCTCAGTCATCCCAAATGGACACAATCACATCTTCATTAGTATCACAATCATGTTACCAAATTATTTACCATGACAAGAATCAATGTATAAATTTTACACAATGCATTTAAAAACTAAGTTACACTTTTCTTGCTAACAGAAGTATTGGGAGCATAAGCTTTCCCAATACTTCTGTGAGTCTCTAAGGTGCCACAGGACCCTCTGTTGCTTTTTACAGATTCAGACTAACATGGCTACCCCTCTGATACTTTTCTTGCTGTTAATAATAGAAAAACAAAAGCCATTCGACCAGTTGCATAGCAGATCTGCTCCCTTGACAGCCCATAGTTCACCTGCAAGATGATAAATGAGGTGTGCACAAGGACACCTGGATGGGAACAGTAAAAATGCAACCTCCTGGCTGCTCTGTATGTGTGTGGGGTCCCATGCGGAGCGGATAAAGCACACGACCAATGTGGTTGCAAGCTGAATCAAATCCTGTTTATGACAAGCTTTCTTTTATAGTTTTTTCTCAACATTACATAACACAATTAGGCTATAACAACACATCTACGGATTGGACAAGAAGGAGAATCATGTGTTTATCACATGTATAGCCCCACACCGATTGGTTCAACTGTTCCTTACATAAGGCCATGATCATCTTATATAATCCTAGACCACCAGGGGGCCTTACATAAGGCCATGATCATCTTATATAATCCTAGACCACTAGGGGGCCTTACATAAGGCCATGATCATCTTATATAATCCTAGACCACTAGGGGGCCTTACATAAGGCCATGATCATCTTATATAATCCTAGACCACCAGGGGGGCCTTACATAAGGTCATGGTTTATTACCTTGCAAGTGTCCCATCGTGACCCTTACCTCCTCATGGAACTTTCCATTAGGTTGGTGTAGGGATGATACATTCCCACATATGTGCATTGTGAGGATGCGAATACAGAGAAGCCTTTGACAACTTTCATAAAGAAAAATTCTCCTACTGAAAATAAATTAGTTTCCATATGACAGGGTAACTTGCAGATTCTAGGTGTGGCCTCAATAGAGACATCTGCTGCCCAGATTAAATGACCACATTATTAATTTGCTGTTGCAGAACAAATGTGGAAAATAGTAAAGAATGCAGGAGAGAAGTAACAAATATAGTGCTCAAATAGATGCAAACACATGACAATAACAGTTAGTAGCTACAGAATTCAAAAATACACCCTAACGTATGAAAAGAGACAAAAAATGGACAAACAATAACTACTACAGTTACAGCTCTTTCCTCCACTGTGTCACTCATTCAAATGAGTTAAAATAACCAGCTCATCTTGTTTTCCTTCCACACACACACACACAAATCCCCATTCCCACCTTGAAAGTTGCCCAGATTGTAATGACAGCACTCTGAGAGGGTTCTCGTGTGATTACTAGTGAGGACAGGGATAAGCATTGCCAGTTGTGTATATTTTTAAGGTTAGTTTTCACTGATTTTTGGATCATTTCATGACGGAATTCACAGATGGTATTCCAACATGCTATTCACACAAGACACTCCTTTCTGGCCCAGCCCATGGAACAGAAGAAGAGTCTTAATGCAAATTGTGCCTACCAAAGCCATGGAATTCCTTCCCAGGGAGGAACCTCACTAAAGTGAAATCCCAGCACAAAGACTGTGCATCACTGATGTCCCACTTAAGCCTTATTTTGAGGACTTCAGAATAGAATTCAGATGATACGGTACTGGCCTCAGCACAGGGATGAACAATTCTATATCCACTCTGAGGACCACACAGTGCTATCAACCAAAGGCCTCACAGTCTTTGCTCCCAAGCCTTGGTGGCAGGGGGCTCTGTGTTATGGAGACCAGTTTCATTTCCTTTAGTTTTTAAATATTCTCTCCCAGCCTGTTATCACTTTGACTGATTAAAATACTCTTGGAATTGCAGCTATGCTCTTCAATCTTATTCAGTCCGCTCTGGCTCCTAGGATGATGTCTGAGACACAATCATAGAGTTCAAGGCCAGAAGGGACCACCAGATCATCTAGTCTGACCATCTAGTCCTGGGGTGGGCAAACTATGACCCATGGGTCAGATCCAGTCCCTTAGGGCTTTGGATCCGGCCCCGCAGGATTGCCACCTCCATGGCGCCGTGGGCCCCGTGCTGCTCCCAGAAGCAGCCGGTACCACGTCCCTGGGGCCCCTGGAGGAAGGAGGGGCAGAGGACTCCGCGCGCTGCCCTTGCCTATGGGTACCTCCCCCGCAGCTCTCATTGGCCGGGAACAGGGAATGCAACACTTGAGTTGGGAGTTGCTGGGGTTCTCCAGCCCTCGGGTGGAAGGGAATGACCGACTGAAGAAAAACTGCCTAAGAGAAGATGACCATAAAAAGGATGACATTTATTTTACAAGGTGGGGAAAATTCAACAGTATTTCTCCGCCACACCTTAGTTAAGAACAAGTGTGAACGTCATCAGTATCACTTGACGTAATCCAGGTTCAGAAAAAAAGCAGAGGCTTTTTTGGAGTCATTTAGATTGTAAACAGGGTCATAATCCCTGAGGCAGAGGGAAAGATGAAATGCAGAGGATGTGAACTCTAGCTGACCTCTGTTCTGAAAAACAGCCTAAAAAATGGTCTCCAAAAATTGGTGAATTGGCCGAGACATTAATAGATTGTAGCAGCCCAAATTACCCTCATTAGTTTTAAGCAAAAGTCATTGTTAAATAGATCTAGTATCTCCAAATAAAACATTGACCTGGGGTAGTGTATTCCTATTACGTTTGCTTACTACACAGCTTCTCAAATGCTTTGTTGACAAAGTTTCACTGTGCAGAGCAGCAGCATAAATAAGTGATGTATTTTCTCATTCAAACCACCTCCAGTTACCTCTTCAAAAACGGACAAAGCATGGTGCAATCCTCAAACTAGTTACCTTTTTGAGTAATTCTCCTTCTTTCTGGCATTACACAGACACTTTTTTCTTCTGTTTATAATAGATTTGTAGTAACCTAAAGTTGCTATGGAATGGTGAAGATGCAACAGTTCTTTTGAGAATAGACTAACAAGGAGAGAGAGTGAAAACATATGATATCATTGTATTTCATGGAACTGGGATCTTTGCTATGATAGCGTCCCCTGTGACAGACTGGAGCATGTGATGGAACTGGCAGAAGCCACGTCAGCACTATTTGCATTCTAGATACAGTTCTTATTAGAATCAGTTTGGGTAATCTGCACTGCATAAATCCAATCCTCCCCATCTATGTTACTCTGTATTTACAGTACCCCTTTAACCAACAATATCCAGAAAGCTGGTGTGGATTATCATTGCTTTATCAATGGCTCTGCACTTGAGCTTGCATCACTGCCCTAATTTAAACTGAAGTTCAGTACAGCATAATGAGCACTTTGTTAATGAGAGAGCATCAGTTCGTAGAAGTTCAGCAAATCAAAGGTGACTACCACAGCTTTGACAGATGCTGTCAGAAACATGGACAAAACCTAAGAGCTAAGTATTTATTAATTATTATTCCATGCAACTTGGTCCTTTTAATATCAAGTATTTTTCCTGGTAATAAATATTTCTTTGTGACTTCTAATCAAGGATGTCCAAGTCATGCCCTTAGAAGCCAGCCTACTAATAACTTTTACCTACTGGCACTGATAAGCTTTTGGATGGCTGTACATCTTAGATCTGGTGGTTCTTGGTTTGGGTGGGCCATGATTCTGGAGCAATCCCAGTTTTTAAATCTCTGCTGAACTCCCAATTTATTTAGCTATATGGCTTTCGCACTAGTACTTTGAGTTCTGCTTATTTACCTAGATCCCCTTGGATACAATGTATGTAACTAAACTCAAAACCAAGATTCACTCAGTTCAATCCACTGAAAACTTCACAAAGGACATAAGCCATGATTGCAGAGATAAAAGACCCCTGCTATGTTTACAAAATCACTCAATAAACCGTCCATAATTACCAAAATCAGATCATGAAAAAGTCAAGTCTCCTCCACAGAACATGCAATAAAATAAACCTTGCACATCACTGATGCATAGGCGTGGGAAATAGGAGTGCAGGGGTTGCTGCAGCACCCCCAGGTTTTGCGCCCAGCATCCTGGCCACCAGCCCCGCACCCCTGCTGTCCTGGGTCCCGGCCACTGGCCCCACTGCTGCCTGGGGGCTCTGCCGCCAGCCCCGGGTCCCACTCAGCCGCCAGCCCCAGGTCCTGCTTGGCCACCGGCCCTGCACCCGGGGGCTCCGCTGCTGGTCCCAGGGTCCCAGCTCCCAGCCCGTGGTCCTGCCCGGCCGCCAGCCCCAGGATCCTGGCCACTTGGACCAGGCTGCCGGCTCTACACCCCAGGGTCCCAGCTCCCAGCCCGTGGTCCTGCCCGGCCGCCAGCCCCAGGATCCTGGCCACTTGGACCAGGCTGCCGGCTCTACACCCCAGGCTCCGCACCTAGCTGTGGCCCCAGCCTCCACTGCCTTACCCGTGTCCGTGTTCCCCCCCCCCCATGCAGACAGGGGTAAGAGGTGCAGCTCAGCACCCTCACTCCAAAAACTGTTCCAGTGCCAATGCACTGATGTCTAAGTATTTAAATTATCTGTACATATTGATAAGTGCTTTAAGAGACTGAGTGTTCATCACACCTCTGAAACCAGGGTTGACCTTCAACCAACTTCTTGGGGTGTCAAATCAACAGCCGAGGACAAGGAGAGGCTTTTGCTCAGCCAGTCTGCACACGGGGTGCCAAAATCATTTTCCATCCTAGGACCTGAAACAGTGATTACGAGAGATGTCTGAAAGTTTTCCGAAAAAGAGTTTTCCATCAGGAAAATGCTACTTTGACAAAACTGAAATGTTCCACAGGAATGTGTTGATTCCATTAAACTTTCAAAAGAGACCAGGCAGGCAGGCCAGCTAACCAACCCTGCTTGGTTTCCTGCCAGCCCAGACTCCCCAGGGCTCCTTCACAAGCTGCCAGGATGTCAGGAGTCCCTGGGCTGCAGGGTCTTCAGCAGCCCATCTAGTGAGCTCTCCCGGAGCTGGGACTCCCCAGCAGTTTGTTTGGCAAGCTGACACTTAGCTGGAGAGGCTGGACCAGAACTTTTCAAAAAATCCCTTTTCAGTTCTTCTGAAACAGATTGTTTTGAAAATGTCCATCCCACAGAAAATATGTTACATATCTGACTTTTCATTTGGATCCAGAATGAACATTTTTCAGAAATGAAAAACGTTCTGTGGAATGAAAATTCTGGTTCCTGCACAGCACTAACGTTTACCATCATACAATATATCCCAAGTACACTGACTGACTCAGAAAAGACTGCTTGCATCAAAACTCTTACCTGGAGCTTTGTGGATGTTAGAAGCAGAAAGAATTCTGTTTGCCACTCAACACCCTCATATTGGGCTTTCCAAGACAGACCATAGATAGATGAAACACCATCTCTCTGCTTCTCTCACACCCTCAAAATAAAGCTGTTTTTGGCTCAAAGAAGTTTTTTCTTTTCCAGTTTATGTGCATGAGTGCTACAAGGTTGTAGTTAAAACACTACTTGGGAGGTGGGTGAGTGATTACTCAGTCCATCTATTAAAGCACTTGTCAAAATCCACCCCTAATTTTAAAAAACAGATCTCAGCAATGAGCAGATGACAAACTTTTCTGCTTTGTTTAACATTCAGGAGTGTTATTGAGTATCTTAGATGGGGTAATCCCTCGGCAGAACATAACAATCAGACATTTTTATTTTTCATATTGTGCAAATCAGAAACATGTTTGATAGGACTGCTCAGTCATCGGAATCCCTGACTGCGTTTTGCTCAAAGAACATATGACTGTTTTCTCTTGGTGCAGGAATAGTAACAAACACGATCAGAAATACAAAGGGAGATGGGAGTACCATATGTATTTATACAGATATGCTTTTGTCCTTACAAAACTTTAGACTGACAAGCATTGTACATTACAGAATGTTTTTATTCACCTGCATATCACAAAGTTATAAATCACCAAAAGAGAAGAAAAAGTGTAATATACACAGCCATCTACTAACTAAAGCAACCTCAGTCTACCCACCATAATTAGCCAACAGCAAAGGATATTAAACTCTAACAGATAGATCACATATAATGAGATTACTGCTACTAAGTATGGGTGAAGTGTACCACCACAAGGGTATCCTGAATACACACTAATATTTATAGGCACAGGATTGGGATATGGGAACATCATGGCAGATGCTATTAAGTATGTGTCAGAATTAAGAGTTACATCATCTTTTATCTGACACCAAGACCCCCAAACCTTTTGATCTGCTAGGATTGGAGGATCAAAGCTCACATTAGAATCAGTATTATATGGCAAGGTATTTTTTAAGACATAACACTGCCTTTGTGTTTAAGTTATTTTAAAATATATATATATATATATATATATATATATATATATATATATATATACACACACACACACACACACACACACACACGGGACAGATATCCCTCCTTTCAATTGGTGTTGATACAGTAAAAGCTGTGCTATCTGGCACTTTGTCAACAAGTAAGCTCTATTAACTGGCACTTCTGATATCTCCCAATACAAATCTTCAATCTAATAACCGGAACTAGTATACTGCACAGGACATTCTGTGCAATTGCACATTCTGCATTCTAGTTTTATGCAAAAGAGGCAGAATACAAGTAAGCAAGCTGATATCAGGGATTTATTCAAAAAAGCAGCTTCCAGGGTGTGTTATAGGGTCATTACAGATTCAGCCCAATCTCCTACACCTTTGACATCTACAATGACAACTGATGTTGATAATTATGAGCCTGAGGCACTGCAAGATCCTGAAGTGCCTTCTGAATCATCGAAGAACGATTAAATTATGTTCAGTATAGTTTTAGTGTTAAGTGTATTTTTAGTGATCTGGGTGTACGCCATGTGCTGCCAACAGTGACATGAAGTGTCGTAAGAACCTACTGTATAGAAAACCTACAGTATAGAAGCTTTACCTGTATACACCTAGGTGCTTCAAGAAATGAACCACTCTGCAGTGCAGTACTACTACTGGATTGGTGAGTACCTGTATACTAGTTTATACTTTATTCGTTTTATTGTATTCTAATTCTTTGAAAATTGGTATTCCATTGGTAAGTATAACTCTTAGTTAATCGGAATTTTTGATTAACCGGCACCCCTCATTTCTCCAACATACCGGATAATAAAGCTTTTGCTGTATTTACAGAGTATCCCATGGTTGAAAAATTCTAGCAGAAAATACCAAAGATTTTAAAGGAAAACTACACTTTTGAAAAAATGAGTGATCCTGTCCTGTACTCTCAGCATGACAAAAGCAAGCTGGCGTATTCTTCATCCATGTTCCTTTCACTGAAACAACTTTTATATCACCAGCCTACAAACATCTCTCAACTGCAATTGTTATGGTCTGGTACAGTTGGGTACTCAGTCTCCAAAGTGATTTAATCCCAAAAGGAAACACATTCTGGCTCTCTGAACCTGCCACTTACCTTGTCAATGTGCGGGTGCCAGTACTCATCATGCGTTGTCTTGGCCTCTGTGCTGTTTATTCTTGAGAAGAAGGTTGGCTTGGTCAGATACATAGAAGAAGAGCTGATACCAAATGCCTGAGCTATTGTTTGCTGAATTCTCCGCCTTACATCACTGCAAAGAAGAACATGACACAGCACCTTAGACACAAGATATGACACAGCACTATGGCACAGGTCCCAATTTAAACCAGAGTGACATTATCGTTTTACTGCTTCTTTCACTATCTGCTCCTATGGTTTATTGATTGTCCACTGTCACTGCTCTTCCCAGCCTAAATTTCTTCAGATTTACCTCTGTAAATATATTTCAGGGAGTTTGGATTTTTTTCTCCCTTTGTCTTAACAAACCTGGATCAGAGCTATAAGAATCCACCATCTCTAATCGCTTTCCTTTCTTCTTATTCTCAGAAGCTAAAAAGCAATATTTTTTGTTTTCTTTCTTTTTATGTATAAAGTTTGGCATTTTGCTTACAGGCTTCTAAGAGGGCATAACAAATAGAAGAATGAAAAAAAATTAAAAGCTAGTTATATCATGCAGCTGCTCTTTCCGTCTCCACATCCCTCCTCCCAACCTATTTCTTTCTCGTCTCTCCAACAATGAACCATACTCCCAAGCCAACCCAATAAAACCAAAAAATTAATAAAATCGCAAGAGAGGGAGACAGACAGACAGAAACAAGGCTCTAGATTTTAAGTTCCTTGGGGCAAATTCTGTGGCCCCAATCTTTTTGTAAAATGCCACATACACCTATAGGCTTAATAAATAATACAAAATTAAAAATTGAAACAGAAAATATTTGACAGATATCCCTTTAATCTGCAGCAGGCAATCAGGTAAGAAATCTGTATCTTCAAAAACTTGTATCTTGAGAGAGACATTTCTAAGACAAGCATAACAAAGGAAACTAAGCATTGAGATGGGAAGACCAAGTTTTAATCTTAACATTGTTTTGTTTTCTTTCAGTTTTAAACAAATTTTAAACTCTTCAATTATTCTCCTTGCTCTTGCTTTTCAAGTGCAGATTAAAAAAAAAAAAGGCACATTGAAAAAGGTTTCATTTGAAGTAAACACACTTGTAAAGCTTCCCAGTGGACCTGCATCACAATTTTTGTAGCTTATACTCATTATTAAAAGTTTCTCCAATATGAAGTACTAGACTTCAGAGAGATTTCAAGAAATGCTCTCAAATACTTTTCTAGAGGTTTTAAATAGAGATCGTCACAAGAGTAGCAAGGCTGAAAGTCAGAGCTACCAGCTTTGAGTCAGGTTTGTGGGGCAAGGGCTTATCACAGGACTGCCAACCCCATGCATTCAAAACTCCTGAATCAGCCCTCTTATCCTGCCAAATCATGAGATTTTACAAAATAATACATTTGGGGTACTTTTTATTTGCCTTCTGATTTTGGAGCCTTTAGGAGTCACACTTTCCAGATTCTTTCCACAACCATAAGGGTCAGATTTTTTTTTTTTTAATGAAAGGTGAGATTCTCATGTAATCTCACATGACTCCAGGAGCTAGGGCTTCAAGAAAAACATTAAGTACCATGAGAGTTGACAAGACTGAGGTCAGAGAAATGGAAAATCAAAGAGATATACAGTAGTGGGTCTTTGAATCCATCTTCCTGTCTTGGAGGAATGTTTCTAACACCATTGCATATGGCTCACACATCACACTTTATGGTCCCAATTCAGCAAAGCACTTAAGCACATGCTCACCATGAAGTATGAATAAGCTGAATAGGGATGTGTAAGTACTTTGTTGAACTGAGGCCCAACAGGCCATGTTGTCCCTCTGTTCTCATGACCAAGTAGAAATTCAGTAGGAGCCCAATCCTACAAGGAACTGAACATTGTCAACGTGCATTTTGCTTCACCATGAATTGAGAGCGCTAATGCTTTGTAGGAACCATCACTAGAATGATAAACAACAGGGGAGGGGTAGCAGCCACAAAGGCAAAGAAAAAACAATCTATCCCCTGGGTTTGATGCTGGTGGGCCCGACCCAGCTGACTGCTACAAAGGTTACTATAAAAGTTTATTTCCTTTTCCTAAGCTTAATTTCCTGCTGAGTAAAAAAACCAGCACATCCTTCAAGAAACAGAAATCTGCTTCCTGTTTATCAAAACCATCCCAAATTTTCTAGCTCATCTTGAACAAGTCTTCTTCCTCTTCCCTCCCAAAGATAACAAATAGGGCCAAATTCTGGAGTTCAAGTTAATGCAGAATTTGCATCACTAGTTTCATGTCTTTGTGAGCCATCGTCTGGGCTTGTGTTATTCTGAAAAAAATTTAAAGCAATCAACTCATTCTTTTTTAAAAAATCAGGACCATCTGCAGTGACTATTTTCATTGAATATGTGAAGATAGTCTTTACGCAGATTTATTAAATGTGCATGAAACACTAACCGCCCCATTGAGTGGACATCAGGTCCAAGGATTCATGGGCTTAGATTTCTCCAAGAAACACAAAAAACTGGCCCAACAGAAGATGATCTGTGTTTTAATAATTGTCTAGCACTTATCCTCAAACCTGGAAAATTTAGTTTAAAATGCTTAAGGGATATAATCTGCTAAACAGATCTCAGAAGGAGTGTTCTAATAAAAAGCTTTAGATGAAGCAAAGTAAATGTGGTCAGAAAAGGAAAGCAGCTCTTTTTTTTTTTTTTTTTAAATCTGCAGACTGTTATAAACAGAGCATCTAGCAGCTGATTTCCCATAATATGGATAGAAAAATGAAATTTAACGAAGTAAATTAACTAAATTACCAGAATTACATTAACTGATTTCACAGTTGTTCTGTTGCTTATTAACACCGAGAGTTACATAGAAGTATCAGTTAATAAACAAGCCTATTAAAGCTCCTTGTACAGGAAATCAATGTATTTCTACCTAAAAGGAAGTCCCACTCATGCTCTGCATCAAGATGAACCACATGTAGCAGCTTAATTTGCCGTTTATATTATTGCTTCACACATCTGACTTCAAAGAGATATAGTGGTGTGTCAGAGACTGGGTCTATAACACCACCTCATTTCCCCACCACCACACACATACACGAGACCAGCATTACAGGTAAAGGACACTCACCATTTAAGTTACAGGCATAGCAGAATGAGCAGAAGGGTTAAATTTATTATAATAAAAGTTGAAAAATATGGGGGGGCTGCAAAGTCATGAACAAAATAGTAAATAAGTCTCACAGTGGGAACAGGACACAATCTCCCAGTCTATTCTAGCCTCCCTCTCAGATTCAGCTGTATGGACAGTGGGAAGTACAAGTTATTTTTTAGGGTCTGATCCAACACCCATTGAAGTTAACAAGGATCTTTCCATTGACTTTGCTGAGCTTTGGATCAAGCCTTTAAAACCACAAGCAAACACGACAATGAACAAGTACTTCTCAAAACAGTTCAGTGCGAACACAGGGCCCCATCCAGCAGTCTTTACTCATGTGAGAATCCTTCTAATTGATACAGGATGACCCCCACCCCGAGCAAGGGTGGTAGGGATGGGCCCTAAATGGAAAGGAAATATTAGAGAATGAAGAAACTTCTAAATACACTCATATACACAGACCATGAAAAAAATTTAAAGCACTATCCCCAAAGTTCAGAGCTAAGGCTGAACTGTAGGTCACATATTAGGGACTAAGCCTCGCTCACCTGGACTTCAGTAGAAGCTCTTCACAGAGAGGGTCTTTGGTTATGCATATGCTGCAGCAGCAGCACACAGGTTACATACAAGAGTGGATTATGCACTGTTTCAAGAATCCTAAAATACCTGGCAGTGGTGCTGGAACTAGGGGTGCTGCCGCACCCCCTGGCTTGAAGTAGTAATAACAAACACCAAATACATGATCTCCATCATCAGCAAGCCCACAATAAAAATTGTTTGAGCACCCCAATACCTGGATATTGTATGGCGACACACAGAGTGACAGCCCAACTCTGTAACTTTGCACTCCCTAGTGTTGTTTTTAAACAGCGTGTGTTGCCAGAGCAATAAAATTGCATTAACAATCTTCATCTGATATATTTTCTTTCACAATAACGTAGTCCAATATATTTTAGATTACTGAGAGCTACTGAATAAAAGGAACTATATATACACAGTACATACACCCAGAGAAACAATTATATAATACAAAACAGCAAGTAACCCAGTTACAGAGCAGCAGCAGGAGAAAATTAAAAGGTAGGCTAAGGGGAACAAAAGATGTGTTTCCTTGTGGTAAGTACAATGAGATGGAGAGCTGATAAGGCAGAGAGATTCTGGAAACATATTTCAAAGAGCAAGTCCCTATGTCTCCTTCTGCCCATGTGTACTTTGAGGGGGTCTGAGAATGTACTTTGCAAGTTACGATATGTGCTAGATGAGGACAAAAGCATCCCTAAACCTACAAACAGGAAATTCAGAGATAAGTGAGAGCACAAACGTTAATTTTAAACTTAGTTTGTGTTTAATATGTACTTCCCATAAACATGGGACCAGTCCAAAAATCTGTAAAGATGTGAATCCTTATAACATTTAATTAATAGGTCAGGATTTCTAAGCTTGTCAAGCTGTTGCAATCCAGAATAAGGTATGCTACATATTGGGAAATCTAAGAAGCCTACTTTGTGCTCCCAGAAAAAAAAAAAAAAAGGCAACAGGCTGCATGTTTATTTTATATGATTTGAATGCCCTGCATCATTATATTAAAGTGAAGTAAATATGATGGAGATCTCACTTTGTACGTAATACTGGAGGACAAAAGAATCCATCTATGGGGCTCATATCCTAGGACAGGACATCTATGCAGAGCAGGCAGCATGTTTTGCTGAGTGCTTTAAACAGCCCCAGGTCTCCCCTCCTCCCCTACATATACACTACATTCAGGAAGCCTCCATCATCTATCCACAGCAGGTTGGTGAAGATGCAGTTACAGGACAGCAACATTCTGATCTTCTTACCACAAAAACAATCTTCTAGTCACTTTCTCACTTTGTGATAGTAAATTAACTTTTTGTGTCCTGGAATCAATTGTCTACCCAAGTGCCATGAATCTGAGATATCCCCTTTTACAGATGGAGATGTTCTCTACAGTCATACAAATGCCACTTCTCTGGATATACATTACGCAAACAAAGGAAATTAAAGTAATTTATCCAGAAGCTAGCACATCACTTTAATCAATCTACTTTATACGCTGGTTTTAAAATCATTCTGCTTAGCCTAAAATCTTTCCATTACAATCAACTTCCCAGGCCTCAAACTTGGCCTTCAAACTTTGCAACATGTATCAAACCCATACTAAAATCTTTTGCTCCTGTTCCCCTTGCTGCCATTCCAGGTAGTTTCTATTCATGTTACCTACAAAATCCTTTGAGACTCTAGAGAGCCTTTTCTATCTACAACCATACTATATTGCAGCTCTATTTAAAAAACTCTTGTCCATGCAAACAAATCCTTGAATTTTCCAAAATGAAAATCATTGTATCTTGCCCCTACTTCATCATTGCAATTGCTCAGGATGTATTCCCACTTTGATCGGACACAATGGAAATAGCTTTGCTAGCACAGATGAGCGTGAAACCAAGTCAATAGTAGAAAGAAAAGTATAAAGCTCCCCATAAATTCTGTTAACAGCAACTCTGTGTACTTTCACATAACGAGTCATGGATGATGCTGAAATACATATGACAAATTTAGGGACGAACAGGACAAACTTAGGGAAGAAAAGCGTTGTGGCACAGTTACAGGAAAGGGGGTAGTGAAATCTACTCTGTACTAAATTAGAGGAACAATGGGGCATAATACTTTGTCAGAAGAGAAATGGGAAAAACCAATAGCGAGGCTAGAATCTAAGAAAAAAAGACTTCAAATTAACCCCCTTCGTAAGTTTGGAGCCTATAGCACTGGCATCATGGAGAAGTATGTACAGAAGGCCTCTTCGCATCGAACTGAATGCTGGAAGAGGGAAATAAAAATAGCTGACATGAAGATTTTTCATCTTGTTGCTGTTTGGACACTCACAAGGGCTGGAGCTAAGACATGACAATGGGCAAGGTAATAAATACTCTTTGGCTTTCACTCAATTCTTTGCACATCTACACTCTGACAAGTTTTTAAAACACACAAGCCTTGAAGGTGTAATTTTCTTCTAATGCCACAGACAGGGAGCAGCTTTTAAACCAAGGATTCATATTCCAAGGTCTCCATTCTGGATAAAGATACAGACAAAGGGTCAAACAAGAAGAATTACTATCTTGGGAGCTAGAGGATAAAGCATGAGGGCACAGAAATTATAATTCATTCTGAAGCAGCAGCTATTTTAACACAGCTAATTTAGAAATCAGCCTTCTGGCTCAGAATGTCTGCTCTTCTTTGTTATTGTTGTCATCAGTAACACTCAGATGTGCATTTTATTTAGTTAGTGCTCTCCAGAGTGTATTTTTAAACAGACCTGGACAGGTAAATGGAAGTAATAAAGATAAATGCTCCTCAAGATGGCATACAACAATCCATTAACGATATATGCTACTGGAGTCATGGTTAAAGAGGAACAAAAGCATTTAATAATTTTTGTTTGTGACTTGTCTCTAGCAGGTTGAAACATTCTCTATACCGACTAAGGAGTCCATAATCACTAGCCACTGCTTTAATCCCCAAGTGGGAGGGGCAGAAATGTGAAGTACTTATACAATTCTTATAAATTCCGGTTTGTTTGGAATAGGGAAATACATAAAAAGAAACCACATAAATTAATCAGGTTATTTCTACAGGCTGGGAAGGAAAAAGAGAGAATTATGGTTATTTCTAAATTCTACTAATATGGTGACAGGGGTTGGGAGGTATATACATAGATAGGATTAGTTAAAATCTAAAATAGTTTTCATGTATAAAAACATGTATAGCTCATCTATAAGATGATAGTATCTAGAAAGGCCAAGTTAGACAAAGATTAGCCATTTAAAGTGGTCAAGTTAAACCAGACAAAACTACCAGAATAATACAACTCCAATCCAACTCCAACAGACAATTCATTCACAAGGCAAAACAAACTTTGATCAGCATCCATAGGAACTTAATGACAGAGCTGTACAAATAATTATTTTTTTTCCCATACAGACAGTGAAATATATATATATTTTAAAGTTTGTCTTGAGTCAAACACAATGTTTTGTTCAATCCAAAATAAAACATTTCACTTCCATTTCAAGTATTTCTTTAGGTGAATTTTTTTTTAAATAAAACAATGAATTTTTTAAACAAAGTCATTGCGAATTCAAAAACTGAAAATGTTTCATTTCAAAAATGTCAAAACTAAATGTTTTTTGGGCAATTTTTCATTTATTCGACGTAACAATTTGGTGAACCCACAACAAATTTGCAAAGTGCTACAGTCGATCCAAATCTGCATTTTTCTGCAAAATAGTTTCACCTGAAAAAAAAAAAAAAATTAATCCAGCTCTACTTAACAATAATACTTTAGCCACTAGAGGGAGCTCATATTCTTCCATATACCGAGAGTTACAAGGTAAAATTAAATAAATTTGGAATACAAAATTTTCAAACCAAGTCTGCTCTGCAGTTCATGTCAAGATATAAAGTTACATAGAATTCCATGAAAATCAGAATGTATTTACTATGTCCATTCAGCAAAGAAGTAATAAGGCTTGTTCCTAAATGTTGGCTATACATGTCTTCAGAGACAGGAAACTTATTAAAACATGCTGTGCACGTCACGTCAGTGAGTCAATCTGTATAAAAGATTAAACACCACCACCACAAGCCATGTTCCATTACAGCAAAATTCCATATTCTGGCCTTGTAAAAAAGAGTGTTACTTTTCTAGCCAGACAACCAGAACACTCAAGAGCCTTTTCCCCTTTAACTATTTTAATATCTTGACCTACCCTCTCATCATCATTATTTGAAGCTCTGTCCCTAACAATACAACAGGACAGGACTCCCTTCAGTTTTTATTACAATATATATCCTAAAACACTCACGAAACAGGGCCTAGAGCTAAAATGCATTAGACCTCCATCAATGTGCCTTAGTGCTCTCTCTCTAGCCTCTGGATTCAGGTAGAGCACCTTCCTTTCTGGTTGCATTAGTAGATCAGATAGATGGGCCTATCTGGGACAGGAGTTTTTCAGTGTTAGCATGGGAGAGGTAGGAAATCTTGTGGGATTGAGAACATTCTGTTAACATGGCATCTCAAAGGGGCAACTCAGGAAAAAAAATGAAGTTATATTTTTGGTTCATTCTCCAATTACTGAATGATTTTACCGGTATAACTGGAAATCCTCTTCTGTAAAGACTTCTTGAATTTTATCCCCAAAGTATCTACAAAAACAAGAGAGAGTCTAAGAAGAGGGATTATGAACCCGATTGTTTGACATTACCAATCTGCATTTTCTCACCTCCCATCTATGCTTCATCCTTTTCCACAAATAATCAATAAATTAAACTTGATACAAAAGCCCCACAAACCTTCCCACTGTTTGAATTTGATGATTTAAAGAGATGCACAGCTCCCAAAGTGTTGTTCTAAGATGTTACTAAAATAAAAAGGGACCCAAACTCAATAAATATTGATAGGATTTACGAGGCAAAGAAAATATCCCTTAAAATAAGAATGTGGATTTCCCACTTTTAAAAGGTTGGTGCAAAACCCTGTGTTTCTTCTACTATTGATATAGCTATGGACTTTGAACTGCACAAAAGTCATTTGTTATCCAGTATTACACAAAGGTAAATCTTACAACTGAAATTACTAATAGCTTCCTAAGAGCCCAGTTCAATAACAATTATGTCAGATTTAGTGCCACACAAGCTTTTACAGGGTCCAAGAAACTACTGACAATCTATCAAATCCCTAATACATGAGTCCTTATGCACTGTTAGAAGGTAGAACACCCAAGCTGTAGGAGGCTAAAGGAGAGAGAGTAAATCATTGTCCCACTTTACCTGTACAGATTAACAAAATGCTTCCCCACTGAAAGAGCTCCAGAATGCAAATCCAAGATTGAAGCCTGGGAAAGGAGACAGAAGTAAAAGGGTGGAAAAAAAACAAACTGATAAGCATGGAAAAGCTTATGCCATTATTTTAAATCATCTTTCTAACAAACTACCCTAACTGAATGCTGTTTCCCTTACTCTTCAAACAGAATTATCTGTTCCCCAACAGTCATATATACAATGTTAACAGCCAGTGATGAGCTGCCAAAATCTTAACAACCAGTTCCCTAGAAAAAGTTCTGATTTAAGGGATGTGCCACAGTATGTATTTTTTGTACCTTTCTCCATAAGTGGTGGCAATGCATTGAGAGTCATACTTAATAATAATAAAAAAAACATTTTTACATGTTTATTACAATAGAAACAAAGTATTGCTTTATTACACAAATTTAAAATACACTTGAAAAGAAGAAAATATAAAGAAGAGATGTATGAGTAAGCAAACGATAATATTTAAGAATGAAATGCCTATTCTTGTATTTTAAAATATTACATGTGAACTACTTAAGTTATTAAAAAAGAAAAGTGTAATATATTCATGTTGAAGTATACAGTGCAACAACAAAACATTTTAAAGAATATTTAAGTACATTATTTATTACTAATTAGGTAGTAATTTCCAAATGGCTTCTTGATCTTCTCCATAATCTTTGATGTTGGATACACGAACTCTGGTATCTAATGCGGATCGATGACTTTTCATCCATGATTTAACATATGGTATTGGGTTCCAAGAACTTAGGGGTTTTCCCAACAAATCGATGGTCATAAAGCTTGAAATATGTTTAATTGTTAAATTCGCCCTTTTATCACTACAAATAATATTCATCAACGAAAAAGCTCTTTCTGCTTCTGCAGAACTAATTGCAATTGTGTTCATAATTTGCTTTGCTTTCCTTATTGTTTCTGGATCAGGAAGATTTTTTGATTGAATGTTATTCTCTACACAGTCACGAAAATCATTTAAATCGACTACAAATGTTATGAATTTAATTCATGCACTTTTTCTTCTCCTGATTTCCAAGGTAACTTGACTTCTTCAATATTCCATGAAGTTGGATCCATAACATTGAATAATTCAACTATTTTAGGTGTATTACGAGAATGACCTAAATTATCTTCTTTATATTTAATGTGATTTTCGTTTAATAATCTTGCCTTCATTTTTTCAATAATACACTATTACTTTGTCTCGTGGCAGTGATTTAAACCTTACATTATCTTCAAACTCTATGCACTTGAAAGCATCACTTTCTATCATTTCACTAATTTTATTTTCGTGTATACCAAAACTATCTTTTAATTGTATGAAAAAATCAATCATTCGTTTGATTAGCTTATCTGCCTTTGTTAAACTCAATTGTCTCGCTTGCAATGCATTTGATAATAATGCAAGTTCATCCAAAATGTCAATCATTAATGCCAAGTCTTTTAAAAATTCTTTGTTTTTCATTCTTTTTTCCATGCCAGAAAATTTCTTATTTTTGGAAAAGTAAATATAAAGAGCTGGATAAGCTCTCCAGACCGCTTTGACAGCTGTAAGGCTACAAGAAGCCCATCGTGGACCAAAAACACGGTCTATTTTGATGATTTCAGAAACTTGTTTAACTTCAAAATGACTTTTATTTGACTGATGAAAAATTGCATAAATCTTGTTCAAAAAAATCTTGAAATGGCTTATTTCATTGATATCATTTACAGCATCATCTAAAAGCCAGTTGCAGCCAATGATTCAAACAATGCCAAATTATAATGTTTGGAAAATCTTGAATCAATCTTGGAGCAACTCCAGATTTCTGTTCAAGCCTGGTGCTCGCGCCATCAGAACAAAATCCGATAAATTTTTTCTTTAAATATTCTGTGTCAAATCCTGTATCAGTTAATGTATTTCTCAAAGCATTATAAATATTTTCTGCTTTTGCTGATTCTAATTCCACTAAATCGAGAAAAATTGTTGAAGAATCTTGTAATTCACATTTTATAAGAATTACAAGCACAGTTTTACTTGAAATTATAGAAGCTTCATCAATAATACAAATCTTTGAATTGTTTTCGATTATTTTACTAAAAATTTGTTTTCTTATCAATTCAGCAATATGTTCTACGATTCTGATGGCCGAAAATCGAGAATGTAGGCAGTTCCCTAAATCAGTTTCATTTTTAATTTGTAGCTCTACTTCATCCTCTGACATTGGTCAGTTTCTTTTTACTAAGCTGTAAACCAGGTTTAAATTTTTGCTGGTTATTGCAATATTTTTTTCAGTAAGTTTATCAATCACTGTAGTGAGAGGTTCTTTTTTAGATTCATTTAAAATATTTATAACTCTCAAATGAGAGCTTGATTCGAAATGTTTCTTCACTTTTTTTCTTAATGAAGCTTGCTGAACTTTTTTATCAGTTCCAGATGCTTTAATAGTACACTTTTGCCATTCCGAAGAAGCGTGTAAAGATTTTCCTCCAAGGACCCCCAAAAGTGACATCTTTGCACGTTGGGAACAGCCAAGTTTTTTGCCTTCAATTATCAAGCCATTATATTTCTTTAAAAAATATTGTGCCTCCTCGGAAGTCCAACAATCGGGTACTAAATTTTCACAATCATGTAAATCCTCTTCCAGTGTGGACACATTTTCAGATGATTCAACATTTAAGATATTTTCATTACCAAAATTATTGTCATCAGCGTTTTCAGTATTTAAATAATTATTTTCACTACTAGAACTACTGACTAATGATTTTGTCATTTTATTGGAAAACCAATCACTAATGCTTTTCTGGCATTTCACTATGAAGGGTAAATAATATTGAATAGAAAACTTTAATCTTCGAATAACAGTCCAGATAGTATTACACACCAAAATATCACATGCAATTTCCTAGAAACAAACAGACCGACTATGACTGGTCGTGTTGAAATGTATTGAAAACAGTTTAGCAAGTGCACGAACGAGGCAAGTGGGACTTCGATTAATTAACACAAGAAACAAGATGTTGTCTCTCTCTCTCTTTCTCAGCAGGATGAACTTTGGCAGTGAGGACATTTGACTCACATGCGCATATCAACATAACGAATGAGGCAAGGGCAACCCTGTTAATAAAATAATAAACTAGACCGGGGTGGGCAAACATTTTGGCCCGACGGCCACATCATCGGGTTGCAAAATTGTATCGGGGGCCGGCCGGGTAGGGAAGGCTGTGCCTCCCAAAACACTAGGGTGGGGATCGATTTAAGATACGCAAATTCAGCTACGTGAATAGCATAGGTGAATTCGACGGATCCGATCTGACTTACCCCGCTGTGAGGACGGTGACAAATCGACCGCCGCGGCTCCCCCGTCGACGGCGCTTACTCCTACCTGGGCTGGTGGAGTACGCGCGTCAATTCGGGGATCGTCGCATCCCAACGAGACACGATAATTCGATCCACGAGAGATCGATTTCTACCTGCCGATCCAGGCGGGTAGTGAAGAAAAGCCCTTAGACAGGCCTGGGGGCCTGTCTAGGTTATGGTTTCAGAGTAGCAGCCGTGTTAGTCTGTATCCGTAAAAAGAACAGGAGTACTTGTGGCACCTTAGAGACTAATATATTTATTTGAGCATAAGCTTTCGTGGGCTATAGCCCACTTCATCGGATGTCTAGGTTATGACAGCCTTCCTGAGCTGTCCCATAGTCCTGCGCCAAATGACTGTAGCGCTGCCCCCTGCCTCCCACTACACTAGGGCTTGCAAGGGGATCCTTGGAGCGCAAACTTATGGCTACCTTCTATAGTGCCTGGACCAAGGGAATCATCAACCCCTTCCCCCCCCCCCGCTCCTTGTCCCCTGATCACCCCCACCCTAACTGCCCCCCAGGATCCCAACCCCTACCCAACTCGCCCTGCTCCCTGTCCCCTGACCCCATCCACCACCACCCTGACAGACCCCCTGAACTCACACCTACCCAACCCGCCCGTTCCCCATCCCCTGACCGTCCCCCCAGAACCTCCGCCCTCTCCAACCACTCCCTACCCCTTATCCAACACCTCCTCCCAGCCCCAGCCCGGCCCCCTTACCATGCTGCTCAGGGCAGCGTGTAAGGATGCCGCGGCCCACTGGAGCTCACAGCCCCATCCCCTTACCATGCCGCTCAAAGCGGCAGGAGCTGCAGAGCTGCCCAGAGCGCTGGTGGTGCGGCACACTGGGGCTCTGCGAGAGGGGGGGAAACGGGGGAGGGGCCAATGGAGCCTCCCCAGCTGGGAGCTCAGGTGGGCCGGACAGGACAGTCCCACGGGCCGGATGTTGCCCGTGGACCGGAGTTTGCCCACCTACCCCTTTCACAACCGGTTCTACATCGGCTTCTAAATTTAACAACTGGTTCTTGCGAACCGGCTCCAGCTCACCACTGTTAACAGCTATTCTCTTGCAGGTCTTTCTAAGGCTCCTATCAATTTTGGTATCTAAATGAAAGAGAAGGCACTGGATTGGGACTCTAGAGATTTAAGTTCAAACCTGGTCTTGCCACAGACTTCTTGCACGATCTTGGGCAAGTCAGTTTCTCTGTGCCTCAAACCCTCATTTGAAAAACGGAGATACCTCCTCTTACTCACAGTGGCATTGAGAATATGAATTCATTAATGTTTGCGAGGCACTCAGATATCAGTGATATGAGCCATAAGTACCTAGACAGAGAAGCATTGGTATCTAGCCTCTCCATACCTTTTCTTCAGTTAAACCTTTTCTTTTCCCTCCCCCGAAAACAACAGCAAATTTTATTTCCCAGAAGCATCTTCTGCGCCTTACTCACATTGATAATATTGTACATTTAAGAAGAGAAAGTCTGTTTAAGACAGCAGTTATTGATGTGAAGCCAAAAAGCTAAATCCTACTAGAGCCAATGGTAACTATTGCATTTCTAACATTTTAGTTATTAAAAATAAAGACCTAGAAGGTAACTACAATTTTTCTCCCCAATCCTGAAAATTCAATCTATTTCCTCAGTCTGAGTCAAGCCATCAGAAACTCAAAACAGATGATGCAGTCTCCTCAACTGTTGCCATTCCACTAGTATCTCAGGAAAACGTTAAACAGCAGCTTCTAAGGTTAGACATTTTTAAATCACCAGGTCCAGATAACTTGCATCCAAGAGTTTTAAAAGAGATAGCTGAGGCGCTCACCGGACCATTAATGTTGATTTTCAAGAAGTCTTGGAGCACCGGGAAAGTTCGAGAAGACTGAAAGAAAGCCAATGTTGTGTCAATATTTTAAAAGGGTAAATGGGATGACCCAGATAATTACAGGCCTGTCAGTCTGACATGCATCCCAAACAAGGTAATGGGGCGGCTGACATGGTACTCGATTAATAAAGAATTAAAAAAGAGTAACATAATTAATGCCATTCAACATGGGTTTATAGAAAATAGTATCAAGTTAGTTTGACAGGATCTATTTTTTCGTTTGAGACTACAAGTTTGGTTGATAAATATTAATGATGACGTCATTTATTGAGACTTCTAAAAGGTACCTGACTTGGAACCACATGACATTTTGATTAAAAAATAGAATGATATAAAATTAACATGGCACACATTAAATGGATTAAAAGCTGACTAACTGATAAATCTCAAAATGTAATTATAAGCAAGGAATCACCATTTAATGGCTATGTTTCTAGTGGGGTCCTGGCAGGGATCGGTTCTTGGCCCTACACTATTTAGTATTTTTATCAATGACCTGGAAGAAAACAAATTCATCACTGATAATGGTTGCAGATGACATAAAAATTGGGGGAGTGGTAAATACTGAAGAGGACAAGTCACTGATGCAGCGTGATCTAGGTTGCTTGGTAAAACAGGTGCAAGTAAACAATGTGCGTTTTAATATGACTAAATATAAATGTACACATCTAAGAACGAAGAATGTAGGACATACTTACTAGATGGGGGACTCTATCCTGGAAAGCAGTGACTGAAAAAGATTTGCAAGTCATGGTGGATAATCAGCTGAACATAAGTTACCAGTGTGATGCTGTGGCCAAGAGGGCTAATGTAATCATAGGATTCATAAACCAGGAAATCTCGAGTAGCAGTAGAGAGGTTATTTTACCTCTATATTTGATACTGGTGTAACCAGTGCTGGAATAATGTGTCCAGTTCTGATGCCCACAATTCAAGAAGGATGTTAATAAATTGGAGAGGGTTCAGCAAAGAGCCACAAGAATGATTAAAGGATTAAAAAACATGCTTCATAATACTAGACTCAAAGAGCTTGATCTATTTAAGCGTAAAGAGAAGTTTAAAAAATGACTTGAACAGTCTATATGTATATGGGAAATAAAATATTTGATAATGGACTCTTCAGTCTAGCAGAGAAAGATATTACACTATCCAATGGCTGGGAGCTAAAGCTAGACAAAAATCGAACCGGAAATAAGATTTAAATTTTTTAACGGTGAGGATAATTAATCATTGGAACAACTTATCAAGGATCATTGTGGATTCTCCATTGGCAATTTTAAAATCAAGATTTACTTTTAAATCAGAATACATTTAGCTGAACCTGATTTAAAAACTGACTCAACTAATGTAATTTTCAGTGTAGGCAGGTGTCCAACTGGCAAGAGACAGTTAAATGAGAGGACATCCTTTGATGTGTACATGGAATCCTGCCCTTTTCAAAGAGATACATACATGGTCTCTTTGCTACCTGTTTGACAGGACCTGTGACCACTCAAGTTGTTTGGATAGGTCACAGGCAATGATGGTTTTCGGGGGAGGGATAGCTCAGTGGTTTGAGCATTGGCCTGCTAAACCCAGGGTTGTGAGTTCAATCCTTGAGGGGGCCATTTAGGGAACTGGGGTAAAAATCTGTCTGGGGATTGGTCCTGCTTTGAGCAGGGGGTTGGACTAGATGACCTCCTGAGATCTCTTCCAACCCTAATATTCTATGCTTCTATGGTCATACCACTAGGTGATCTGTCCATACACAATGCAAACTCCATCTTTCCAGCAGGATGTGTTCTAGTGCTCTGATGGCCCTTCTTCATTAGGCAAGAGTCCACATTTTTATCATTACATGTGATTTGAAGTAAAAAGATGCCATAGCTAGATGACCGGGCTCTCTAGTGGCAGCACAGGATATGGATATACAAGACTGATGACCAGTCTAAGCTAACAATGCAGCTGCAGGCTCACCTCCAGCCTCACGGCAAGGTTCTGCATCACTCACTCACCATTCCTCCTGGACCGTGCTTGGCAAGGACATTGCTAATAGCCACATGCAGCCTCTTTGCCAGAAAGCGTTGCTGCAACCAGGAGTCTTTGAATGCTCGGGGTTAAAATAGGGGAATCCCAATGGATTCTGCTTCAGCCCCCACAATGAGGAAATATCCCTCTTCCCCCATCCATCCATGTGTTTTCGTCAGTCTCTTAAAGTGCATACATTATCAAGCTATTAAAATGGACACGGCATGGAGTGCACAGACCCCTCCACCCTTGTAGCCCCCCAAAAGCATTTAAAGGACTAATGTAGACAAGTCATCCTACATCAAAAGTCAGCCAAGGAGAGCTCCTGTAATAAGCTTTACTCAAACCTCAGTGTAATAGTCTTATTGAAGACCTCAACTTCTGTGCAACAATCTAAGTTACAGCCAGAACTGTGGAGTTGCTACAGAAGCTCTGTAATGGTTGTAAGCTTTTTTATAGACAAGACCAGGAAATTCTATAACCCGGAATAGCAGGACACGTAGTTGAATAAGTAGGTTTAATTTAAAAAACTCCTTTGCTTCCCAACTTCAATTTACCTTGAGCAGTCATTCAAAATATCAATTTTCCTCTTGCTTCCTGAAGCAGCATGGGCTTGCAGCAATGCAGGGGATCCAAAACCATCAGTCCCGCTAATGAAAAGGCAGCGGATGGGCTCCCAAAAAAATGAAAGATATCCATAGCTGGGAATATAATGGCTGCAATATGAAGCCTGGAAAGGCAGATGGAGGAGACTGAAAAGAAGCAGGGAAGGGAATGAATAGCCCTCAGCACTGCCTTAGAGAGGGAAAAGAGACTGAATGCCAGAGGTGTATAAGGGCTCAATTATACATATACACAGGGCTTCTTTTTGTTCAATTGCTGTCCTGAAAAGAAGCTGAATCACAGCTATTTTCGCATAAAGCCATCTGAGAACATTAGGTGCTTATTGGCCTTTCAGTACCATTTTCTACACTTGGGAAGTTAGCTTGGAGGAAGACTATGGCAACACTACACCCAAACAAATCTCAGCGCTCTGATCCAGATACGCCACACCTCACTTCAGCTCAACACGCCCAGCATGAAAGCCTTGTAAAGCTTGTACAGAGATGGCAGAACGACTGCTAACACTTTCCACCCACCTTTTAAGAGTGATTGTAATAGAACAATTTCCCTTATGCCATTGCACAGAATTCCTGCTAGAAAGATTCTGGACTTCCCTTAAAAGAATGAAGCACAAATTTAGACGTCATCACACCCCCAACCCTTGTTAGTGGTTTCTTTCTCTATCATCCTCCTATTTGGGAGACAACATTGAACTGGGATTTGCAGGTGCTCAGCAACACTAATGACAAAAGGAACTCACTCCTCCCTTTAAAGCAGTGACAAAAGGGACATCTGACCCTTGCTTTGAACACTGTCTGCTAAACAGATGTCAACAAATAAATATTTGTCCTCTGCCTCAGCAATTCAGCTTTCTCCCCACACACACAAACCCTTTTTCCCCCTTTGATAAATGGTTATTTAAAAGTGGTTATCTGCAGGGCCGGCTACAGCATTTCTGCCGCCCCAAGCAAAAAAAAAAAAAAAAGCCGCAATCACGATCGGCAGCAATTGGAAAAAAAAAAAAAAAAGCCGCGATCGGCGGCAGCAGTTCCTAGAGCTTGTTAAGCTGGTGCCTGGAGCCGGCCCTGCTTATCTGAAGAGAAGCTGCATGGGCACAAGCTGCCCAAGAGGAAAAATAAAACAAAACAGACTCCGATTTTAGGTGAAGAGGTTGGTATTGCTCAGGACCTGCCTGATTTTCCGTATCTCCTCCACATCAACACTCCTATGTTTGTGTGTGAAAAGTAATGTCAGTTCTACAATCGCCAACTCTTTCTGAGCAGAACCAGACACGGCCAGGCCCAACTGTATGTAGTCGTGCTCAGTTCTCAAAACAAATTCCATATTTCAACCTCCACCTCAATTGAATCTTGAAAGAAGAGGTGCAAGAGATGAAGTGTCCATCCACTGTGCTGCCTAGGTCTTTTGCAGATTAGGTTCATCAGGTTCAATGCACATGAAGTCTAACTCATGTGGAAGTTCCCAGTCAGATTCCAGAGATCACAGGTTACCATAGTTAAACCAATATTTTGCCATGGTATCTGATGCACATTTGCATTGGATACAGATTTAATGCTTCTGGCTGATTAGATATTATAATTATAATTATACATGGGGGTGGTAATCTTACCAATTTAGCTGATTCTTGTGTTGGTTTAAATACTGCAGCACGGAATGGGCACTGCTAATGGGTATGTTTTAAAAACCAAAAGATAATTAAATACAATAAATCTGTAGTTTAGAACCCTTTCAACATTGTCCTTCTGCTTGGCTGGGTTATAAGATCTGCTGCAGAGCTATGGATTAGCTGCCTTTCTTATCCTAGCTTCTGCCTAAAGTTTAAAATTGGAAACATGTGATGCCTCAACATCCAAAACGTTTCTAAATACTCAGATACTCAAGCAACAGGCACTTCAAAAATGCATGGAACAATGACAATTGAAGAAAAAGCCCACATGGATATCCACATCTTAACGTCGTGTCACATGCAATTTCCATTAGCTTTTAACTGGGAAAAAGAAAGTCTTCATGTCATGAAAATCTTGCTTTGTTCCTTTAATCCTGCTACAATTCTGCAAGCTTTATAAGATGACTCATATCCTAACTGCTACGGCTGGGCTTTAATTCCTGCCAAAGGAAAGAAATAAGGTTCAAACGGTTCCTTGGAGGAATCTTAGAAACTGTACTAACAGCACTTTGTTGTGTGAGACCTTTGGTCAGGGACGCAAGTTAGCAGAAAGGCCAAGACGGGCCGCAAAAGGTGTAGGCAGGCAGGTATCAAGGAGAACCAATTTTAGCGCTTACAAAGAATTTAGAAAAAATGAGGAGTCCTTGTGGCACCTTAGAGACTAACAAATTTATTTGGGCATAAGCTTTCGTGGGCTAAAACCCACTTTATCAGATGCATGAAGTGAAAAGCACAAGGACTCCTCGTTGTTTTTGCTGATACAGACTAGCACGGCTACCACTCTGAAACCTGTCACCATGCAAGGCAGAGAATTGAGAAGCACCTCACAGGTGATCAGTTCAGCTTTCAGAGCTAGAAAAAGGGCTGGTGGAGTCTGCTTGAGCAGATGAGCCAGGGAAACAACAGTGAGCCAGCAGTGAAAGAATCCAGACAATTCCCTCTAATCGACAAGGGGAAGGAATAGTCCAGGCAACAGCAGGAAATAACTGTAAGGGACATCAAGTGAAGTGGAAGATGCACATTGCCAAAAGAGATGTGGCAGCTACTTACAAAGGGGTAGTAAGATGCTTAATATACGGGAAGAACCAATTTGTGATCTCCAGGCAATGTAAGGGACAAGAAATGGGGGAAAGAAGTATTATAGGGTGCAGAGGACCTGCCCCATCCCTGGGAAATAAAGAGCTAACAGCAACTCAGGGACTATACAGATACTCCAGGACCATGAACCAGGAACAGGATGGGAGATACTGCATGTGAGAAACCTGTTTTTCCCCCAGGCAAGAAACCCAGAGCTGGGGAAAGTGTGTGCACTTGTTACCTCTTTCTGTGACCAAGAGATACAGTTTTCCCTGCAAAAAGGGGATCTGAACAGCTGACCCTGTGGGTTTTGTACTAAACAAGAAGTAACAGAGAGGCGACTATGGGAGGAGGAAAAGAGACTGCTCTCTGGTGTCTCTGCACAAATGCCAATAGCACCAGTAATCAACGGGATGAGTTTAATTTACGTTGGAGAGAAGTCATGAGAACAGTAATTACAGAGCCATGAAGGAATGAATCACAACTGGAACATTAAACACAAGTAGGAACACAGTATAAGGGAGGCATAGAAAAGCAAAGGTCACTGTCTTTGTAGAGAAGCAACTAAAAACTAAACAAAGGCAAGTGGCAATCATGCCAATGAGAATGACAATAAAATAAAAGAACGATGAGCATAGCTATTTGAGAATCAGTCTGTAGAGAGATTAATCATGGTTCAGAAGCAGCACATAAGTGGGTGAGGTTCTCTGGTCTGTGTCGTGCAGGAGGTCAGGCAAAATGATCGTAATTGTCCCTGCCAGCCTTAAAATCTATGAATATTTATCCATGAATCATTACTGAGGGAGACAGAAGAAAAAGCTTAGCACCATAACTTGGTGACTTCAGCAATTCAGAAGTTTGCTGGGAATTTCCTTACATGTGAGGGTGGAAAAGTCAAGGAGAAAATAGTGTCTTACACTTAAAATTCCTCAGAGGGGAAAAGGATAACAGGGAGGAGAAACTGACAGGCCAGAGAACACCAATTCTTTGAGTTTAGTACATTATGTCATGATATCATGTCCAGCCAAAAAAATACCCTGAACCTCAGTGACGCCTAAACTAAAAGGCATGGCAGGCAATATCCGGTGTGTCTAGCTGTGAAAAAACAATGAAAGGGTATAGAAAGTTAAGACAGCTGGAATAGAGTCTACATCTTAATATGAAGCAACTCAAATTAGGAGGACAATTGCAAACTGTGGAGAGATCAGTTTGGCTAAAAAGAGGTCTAAAAAAACTTAAAAGGGAGGAAAAGGGTTTATATGAAAGATTTGAAAGTTAACAACTATCCAAAGAAAAATATGTGCAACTGGACAGAGAGTCATCCAATACACCTTATAAGCCCTAAGAAAATTTAAGAAGCAGTCCAACTTGCGTGCAGTTTTTTTGGTAGGCGGAAAGAACAGCTAGATGAAATAAAATGTAAAGCAGTCTCTAAACCATCAGGAAAAGAGGGGAGGATGAAAGGCTCTAATGAGATAAGACACTTTTGTCTGGACATCACCAACATCAGACACAACACATCATAATCTGGCCTAACAGCTGAGAGCTTTTTGGCTAATGGTGTGGGAAATGCAAGCACAAGCATTAAGTGAGATGGAGCAAAAAAAGACAGGGCAACAGTAGAGGAAAAAATGCATAAAAGAAAGTGAGAGTTAAAGAACTTGTGTCCAAAGGCCTCCCCTCTACTGACATGAAAGAGGATGGAGTAAAGCTTCAGCAAGCATCATGAAGGCAGATGACCCAAAATCTCAGTCCACTGGGAAAAAAAATAAGTCTGTGGTAAAAATAAATAAGACTGCATTTCAGTGGAGCTCTCTGGGTTAAGGGACCAGTGCGAAGATCATATGTCCTAGGATCAGGCCCACAGTCAGGAGACCAGAAAACCCAAACCCAAAGCCCAAAGGAAGATGGGGGCTGAGGACTCTGAGAACCCCAGAGGTTAGGAATAAAATCACTCTATGGCAGGACACTGAGGGCACCAACTTAATGCAATTCTTTGCAAACCATTCACTAAAGCTAGCAGCACTTGAATAAGGGACATTTACACTTGCTTCTTTCCAGTGAAGCAATCGGTTACCAATCTGTTGAAAAGCAAGAGCCACCCCCAGCATTCAACGTAATTTGAGCTGAAGCAGCCCACAGCCAAACAGTTTCTCTAATAGCTGCCAATCAAGATGATATGATTTCACATACTGCAATTATCCTTCATGCTGAGAAGAGTCCCTTGTCCTCAGATAAATCAGTAATCCAATTAATGCTCCCTTAGCCAACTCAAAGGGAATATATGTGCCTAACGCTATTCAAAACTGTGCCCAATTCAACTGTTACATCAACACAAAATACAGATCCACAACAAAATGATAGCTGATACAGTAATGAAAGAATGACTAGCTTTATACGAGCAGAGTTGGCATTCATTGATAATGAACTCAATGTTCTGTTCCCTCCAGATTCAATAATAAAATACTGCCTCAAAATGTGGTGCTGTGAGGATGATTGTACAGCGCTTTGAACATGTAGCATGCTATATAAATGCTAAGTGTTGTTACTATAGCATAAGTGGGAATACTTATGTAAAATGCAAGAGGTTCAGTGAGATGCCCCATCATCTACTGTTCTATGAATTATTTTCAGAGCTGTCTTCCTTTCACCTAATTAAAAAAATTTTTTTACAAAAAGGGACAAAGGAGGAACTAGGAAATAATTCCAGGTGTGGGATCTTGGGCACAATATAAAACTAGATCTACAGTTGAAGTGAAGGCTGCCTTCTTCCGAAAGACAATCCAAATACCATTTCTATTTCTACCTACATTTAGTACCAAGGAAAGCAACATATTTTGTGGGATGATAACAAAACAAAGGAGCTACTGACTCCACAATATCTCTCAATCAAGTTCAAATATAATCTGGAAAAATTTAGGATGATAACTCATACCTACACGGAGTCCCTGACTTCCTTGTTTTAGCATCTTTATTTAATGTTCAGACACATTCTATGAGACATCAATGTGTTACTGTAGGTGATGTCAGATACTTTTACATCCTCTGCCATAAACTAGTGTACATACTGTATTTAAATACAGAGCAAGGTTAGTGTATGTTCCAAGATGTGATGGAGAGCTTGGAACAGATTGGAACTGAGAAACCACCCTGGACATTACATTCAATTGCACAGTTGCATTAATTTATTCTACTGCCACAAAATCCATCTTCCTTTCCATGCCTTCCACCCCCAAAACACCCAGCTATGGATCAAAGTTGAAAATACTCATTGGGAAACATTTGTTGATCATTATTTTCTATCTTGATATGGACAATAGGTTTTTCATTATGCTCTCCAAATGGCCCAGCTCCACTCCCCAGGCTTTGGCTCCCAGCTCAGTACCTCCTTCCCTCCCAAGTGCACTATGGAATAAGGAAGTTTGTAGCCATCTTATTTCCCCAGGCCTCAGCTACTGCACTCTTTTCCAGGTTGCCTAGCTCATCAGCCCACATTTCTGTCTCCCCCATTCCCTAGCAACAAGCTGGATTCCATCTCTCTCCCCCACCCCCAATACCTTGCTACCTGGCTTCACAAAACAGCATCAGAGACATGCACTATAAAGCCAATTAAATCTGCAGAACAAGAGACAGCTATATGCAGTTCCCAGCAGGGCAGGGAGACAGCTATAACATATGTTTTGGTTCATGTTTGAGATTCTTTCTGCAACCACAAGGTCTAGAAATTATTTCATATTTTAATGAAAGCTGAGATTCTAGAGCACAGTTCTGCAGCAATGGGGTGAATTCCACAACTGCTAAATTGTGGGATACACAGGACCCTGAATAAGATGTTTCCTATCCTTTGTTACATGCCTTGGTAAGCAGTGAAATAATTAAGAATGTTGTCTTTTAAATTACCATTGCTGGTATCTGAGTTAGAACCCATTGAAATGGAGCAGTTCACACCTGAGAGTTTTTTTTCAGGGTCTGAAAAGTTGGGAAGGCATCTCTGCATTGGTAACACCCAGCTTATGTTTTCAAGGTTTTCTTTGCAACCATAAACTGGAGATTTATGGGGGAGGGTTAAAAATGAAAGGTAAGACTTTAGAGGACAAGTGAGAGGCCTGTTCACATTCCCTTAGACAGCTCTTTGCACTCCACCCACAGGGTTACACTGACACTTGGGGAAATTGGCTTTAAAGCAAGAATCTGGTCTCTCAGGACCAAATCGTTCCATCTTTACTCAAGCAAAACTCCCAATAATTTCAATGGGGACTTTGCTAAAGTAAGGACTACTGGGTTTTTGCCATTAAAGAAAAATAAAATTTCTGTGGCAAAGGTTAGGTTCCAGATTAGTAGATTGGAACTGTATAATTGAATCATATTACATAGAAACAGACATCCAACAGAAGGAAACCTACACCCCGCACCTACTCATAAAGCGGGTGGACAGAAATGGGATACAGGAGGAAAACAAATAATACATCAAACTTTTCCTTGCTTTGACTAAAACAAGACAAAATGAAGTCACTTATTCAGTAGTTAATCAAACTATTAATTTTGTAGCTGCAACTATATTTCTACAGTGCAATGGACAAAGACAAATCCATAGATTTGAGACCAACATGCTTATGTAACCCATCCACACACCTCCTTGGGTGTGGTGTTCTGCCCCATCTAGTGGCACCGAGACCACTTAAAGAGAGAGTTAAACAAGTCTGCTCTACAGCTTTAACTAAGAGTTAGTTGGTTTTTAGCTCATGCAGTAGAGGCTCATGCACTAAGTTCCAGAGGTCCCCAGTTCGATCCTGCCCGCAGACGACCAGAGTCTGTTGGCGTTACACTTAAAGTCTGCCTGAAAATAAAGGAATATAACTATGGTAAACATGTCTTGCATTTCTACAGGTTTTATATGTCACTCCACCTGTGCAAGGATTGCAGCTGGAAAGTTGTGGCACTTGGCTAGTGAGAGAAAATAAAGGGAACGTAAACTGGGATTACAAACAGCTGAAAAAAGTCAGGAAAAATAAAGGCTACAACGGCAAAAAGTAGCATCAACTGCAGGAAAAAGCAAATGGTATTATTAGTCTGAGTAAATGAAGGCTTTATTTAAAATTTAACATTTAACTCCTTCCCCTCCTAACTTCTCTTCTACCCTTCCAAAGCCTAGCCAGTGTGTATTGCCAAAAAACACTAGCCTTCGTCCATTTCTGCAGAGGCAAGTCCCAATCTACTTTCTCCAAACCTGGTGGACAGAGAACTCTTCCCAGATGTGTGGTTGTTCTCCTTGGGGTTTTGGGGCAGTGCTCATTAAAGAGCTGCTATACTGAGGCCTCCTAGGAAGAGACTTGAACTCTTGATTTATAAACAATTTTTGTTTCTGTCTCTCATTTCCCTCATTCCTTACTGATAAGGATATCTGCATGAAAATGAGAGAAGAGTTTCTCAAATTTCTATCAACTCCTTGTTCATTTCCTTTCTAGTCCTAATTCAGCAGAAGACTAAAGCAGGTGCTTAACTTTAAGCATGCAAGTAGTCATACCAGGCTTTAACAATCACATCAATCTTCTACCACAAAGTAGGATGTCACAGATTACCAATATAAGTAGGGAATATGCAGCCAACTCTTCAGAACTAAAGATTCTATTCCTCACACAAATATACTGAGGAATAAAGAGTGAGGGAAGAGAAATGAAAGGGAATGTACATCAAAGGAAGAAAATTGTTTTTAAACAGAATATTTTTCAAAGGTCTTCTTGAGGCACCAAATATGTTTCATGTTACCCCAAAACTGATCTCTAAGGGGTTTCCACAGTTTATTTTAGAGGCACAGTTTTGAAGAACCAGGAGTCAAAGGCTAATGCACCAGTGCTGTAGTTAATAGCATCCATGTCCATAGCACAATATCATGCACCAGACTGCAGAATACAGCATGGGTGTTATATTTACAAACTGAAAAACAGGGAATGAGTAAGTTATAATGCAAATGCCATGATCTCTACTACGGAGGAAGATCAACATCTCCATAAGGAGAGCTTGCCAAATCGGGGTAGCCAGTGGAATTATCCATCCTACTTCCTCCCCTTGCCTCCTCCCAAAAATGCATTTAAAACCTGAAAATCTTGCCTTAAAAACAGAAGAATGTAAAAGGTAACAGGACGCTGCTCACCCCTCCATCAGATCCTCCCAAGGACAGTCCCCTCTCCGCTATTCTGCAGGTGAAATAACAGTCTCAAATCAGAATTACAGCCAGACCTCTTTGTCCTTAACAATACAATTTACAATGTACAGCTGTCGGGTAAATATTAGCCAACACAACACATGTAATGGGCATTGGTGAAGAGAGTTGTCATTGGCTTGAAATCCCTATGATCTTGCAGTTACAAGTCACAAGCAGGCAAATAAACCCATGATACCAAGAAGGGTAGAGCATTTGCTTGCAAGAAGATGGCTGCAATGTGGGGCATTCTCAGCCCTCTTGCGGGAATCCCAAAGACGCTTTAAAAAAAAAAAAATCCCTGGCTTCCAAAGATATCCTGCCAAACAGGACTAATGTGAAGAGGCCTACATTTCGACTCTAAGGACAATAATACAAAATGTACTACATTATACTGGAGTATAAAAATAAGAGACCAGAATTAGAAAGGGATGGACCTTTGACTTGGCTGGTGAACAAGCCATTACAATATGTGAGGACTGGGATCTATACCAGTCCTGCATCAAAAGGGGGCTGGGAGATTTAAAGCTATGTTAACGACTCCCATGTAGCCACTCTATGCTTGCGGGAGAGAGCTCTCTTTGCCGGCATAGTTAAACCACCCCCAACGAGCAGAAGTAGCTATGTCAGCAGGAGAGCGTCTCCCGCCGACATAGCGCTGTCCACACCGGCACTTCTGTTGGTGAAACTTACGTCAGATGGGAAGGGGAGGGTTTCCACACGCCTGACAGACCAAGGTTTTACTGATAAAAGTGCTAGTGTAGACTTAGAAGCAGTGTTCTCAGGCAACCCACAGTTTATAATACAGACCACATCACTTAGGCAGCCCCTAGTGTTTGGTTACTGCAAACAACTGGTATTCAATTAGGCTGTTCACCTGCCCAGCTGTGTCAAGTTCAAGCATCTCTTAGCACTTGACCACAGCACCGCACATTGGAGTCACAGAGGAAGCCATCTGCCTTACTGCATTTTGTTAGCTCTAGCTCATAGCCCAGAGTAGCTCATAGCTACTACTATGCACAGAAAGGAGATAGGGTTACACAAAATGGGGGAAAGTCTGACCGGGAACAATGGAGCAAATGAAAATCCCTAATTCAATCCAGGACACTACCATATTTCCTTCCATTGGGACATGAGTCTTCCTCCCCAATCGCCAGTGAATAAGACAGAGTGTCCCAGACGACTAGAGCAGCCAGTTGCAAAATAGAAGACAACTTTGGGAAAGATTTTAACACCCTGAAGTGTTAGCCTTAGTCCTCAGCTAATGACCTTTGCACCAATGACATGGTGTAAACACTTCCAATGTAATCCCACTTGCCTCTAGTCCAATGCTACTAAGGTAATTTTTTAAGGCTAAAAGAAAAATTACCTACGGATTCTTTCAGCTTCCTCCCTGGTGATTACTGCGTCTGTTATGCCTCTTCCACACTTTCTAGGAGTGCACCCTGGAGATGGATGATAAAAAGCAGACTACATTACAAAGAAGCACACACTGAATCTCAATATCCCACCTCCCAGTTTCCCAAGTTTTGTTCTCCTTGAAAGGAAAATTGACAGGTTAAAAATGATATTTTGGAAACCGATTTCTTGACCCGATTACTACCACCTACCTTAGATTGTTAAAACTAAAACCAACCCAAATTTACATTTCATTTTGAGTCCTATTTCTCATACATGTACAAGATGTTTGAGTTAAAGACAATGCAAAGGAATGCCAAGCCCTTAAAAATAAACTATTACAATTAACATGAAAACAATTCCTGGAAACATTTATTTTGCCCCTAGGTTTCTGTAAAAATAAGCTTGTTAAAAAATAAAAATAAAGGCTTACACGCTGACCTATGTCCCTTTGCTAATCTATCAAAATAAACAGACTCAGTGCAGTCTGAGGTTAAGACTTGGTGCCAGAGAAGTTAGCCTTTGTTTAGAATGGTATCATATGTCAGGTATGACTATCAGAAACACTGTACTTCGTTCCTGTATGTATGAAATAGGAAGTGGGAAACATAATGACCTCTCACTTCTTCCAAAGGGCAGAATTAAAGAAGGCAAAGATTCCTGCTTGCATAATGGTCCTTGGAATGCAGAAAGGTATTGGCTGACCTGGCCTCACATGCAGCATTTCAGCCCACAGGCAAGCAGGGGGAAAGAATAGGAGATGGTTCAGGGTCTGGCAGTTCTACACAAAGCCTTTCATCTCATGTCAACAGTTCAAATCCAGCCTTGGTCTGAAATAATTTACTATCCAATGACCTATGTGCAATGGATTTGTCATTTCTGTGCATTTTCTAGTGGATGCGATTTGGGATGGTCAACATACCACCACAATTAGCGCCCTAGAAATTATTTGTATTATCCTACGCCTATGAGGATGGACCAAGACCCCACTGTACAAACACAGAACAAAAAAATGGTCCCCGCACCAAGGAGCTTACAATCTAAGTAGTTCGCAGTCTCAACAGAAAGGCCAGGGATTGGATGGCCATGGGGAGCAAACTAGCTCCGTGCAAGTAAAGGGAGGGCCCACCAGTCTACCTCTACTGGAAGAATGACGACTGCCGCACAGGGCTGTGGAAGTGAAGTATATTAGGAGCAGAGGATGGAGTACATATCAGCTGAATCTTGCCACACCATTTAAGAGATCCAGCTTCAGGACTGACCTTAAGCATCTCTGCAATCAACCCCATGCTAAGATCTTGATGGTAAAGAGTTCTAAATACTCTTCTATGGCCTGAGAAGCCAGCTCATGAAATGCTGACCTGAGATGATACTAATCATCCCTTCCCTCCCAGCTGCATGGAAGTGTGCCATCAGCATGTCAGCAGACAAGCAACGAAGGGTAGGGAGAGAAAGACAGACTCAAGGATATAAACCATGGAGAAGAGGCAGGACCCATAATTCCCAGGCCCTAGGTGCCCTAATTGCATTTATAAGAGTAACTGTCCAAGAGGGCATCTCCGTTGCCTGACAAAGCACCAGAAAGGGTATAACTGGGACATTGAAGACTGTCACCTCCATCAGCCCTGTAATTTTGTAGTGTGCGCGTGTGAACCAATTATTCAAGTAATTTCCCTTTGCTGCTATGTGAGAGCAAAGAGCTACAAGGTGAGACAGAGAAGAGAGAAGACCATGGGGATACAGCTTCAACTTACATGGCAAATAACCTTTAAAATCCACTTCTGCAGAACACAGCAATAATATAAAAGTTAAAAAGAGAAGCCAGCACTGCAAATCTCGTACACTCTTTATCTAGTAGTCCTTGAGGAATCACAGATGTCCAATTCAGAGTAGGTTCAGGGCAGGAATAACAACTAAAACATAATGTAAACCACAGAATCCTTGAGACTTGGCATTTTATAGGCTTTTTTTTTTTTTTTTTTTTTTTGGCAGGGGAAGCGGGGGGTAATTATAAAGCAATAGAAAAGCCTAGATCAGGCCTGCACAACATGCAGCCCGGGGGCCGCATGCGGCCTGCATGGGCTCACTGTGCGGCCCGCAGGGGTTGAGTAGGTGGGCTCACTGTGCGGCCCGCAGGGGGGTGAGTAGGCAAGCAGTGGGTGAAGGGGAGGGGCTGAGTATGCGAGCAGGCGGGGAGTGAGTAGGTGAACCAGGGGAGGGGGGCTGAGGAGGCAAGCGGTGAATCGGTGGCTGACCTGTTCTACTGATCTGGTCTGGCTCCCATCCCCTCTCCCAGGGCCAGCTCCAGGGACCAGCAAAACAAGCAGGTGCTTGGGGCGGCGTATTTCTAGGGGCAGCATTCTGGCGCCGGCCATCATAGGCGCCAACTCCGAGGCATGGGGAAAAAGTGCCCCCGCCGCCCCAGCTCGCCTCCACTTGCTCCCCTGAGCGCGCCGCTGCCACTCTGCTTCTCCCCCTTTCCTCCCAGGCTTGCTGCACGCGAAACAGCTGTTTCACGCAGCAAGGCTGGGAGGGAGGACAAGCTGAGCGGCGGGGCGCTCGGGGGAGGCAGCGGTGGTGGTGGAGTGGAGGTGAGCTGGAGCGGGGAGTGGTTCCTCTACCCCCCGTTACTTCCTGCGCCCTCCCCCACCCTAGCTCATCTCTGCTCCGCTTGCTCCTCTGAACGCGCCGCTGCTCCGCTTCTCCGCCCTCCCTCGCCTGAGAGGGAGGGGGGAGAAGCGGAGTGGCAGCACACCCGTGGGAGCAGGCAGAGCGGAGGTGAGCTAGGGCGGGAGGTCGCGGGGGGGCCTGCAGGAAGCAATGGTGGGGGGAGAAATGCGGTACGCCGGGGGAGGAGGCGGGGCTGGGGATTTGGAGAAAGGGTTCGGAAGGAGTGGAGTTGGAGCGGGGCCGGGGGCAGAGGGGCACGAAAAAAAAGGGGAGGCGGCCAAAAATTTTTTTGCTTGGGGTGACAAAAATCCTAGAGCTGGTCCTGCCCTCTCCAAGAGTTGCAGCTGTCTGCAGGTGCCTGCCTTCCACGCCTTCCTCATTCACACCTCATTCATTCAACAGGGCAATTGATTACAAAGTGGGGGGGAAGATCTTATTCTACTTCTAGCAAAAAGACATTTTTCTTTTACCTTAATTATACTACCTTAGGGGCCTGCTATAACAAATTACCTAGGTTCAATACTGCTGTTTCGGTGGGGTGGCGCTGGGGAAGGAGGGTTTGTTTCCGCGGGGCAGGTGGCGCTGGGAGGGGTAGTGTTTTGGCAGCGCTGGGGGGGTTGTTTCCGTGTGGTGTGTGGCGTGTGGCGCCGGGGGGCTGTTGTGTTTTTTGGGGGGGGCTGGGTGGCGCTGGGGAGGGGGGTTTGGCAGCGCTTGGGGGGTTTCAGCCCTCAGCTGTTTTCTTTGGAATAATATGGCCCTCGCTGCTTTATGAGTTGTGCAGGCCTGGCCTAGATCCACAAATTTGCTGACATCTGCCAGTATGCTTACTGCTTTTGAACGGAGTTCTCTTAGACGACTATTTGCTCACCAGAGCACAAAAAGGTGCTGGGAGGAGGGAAAGCACTTCTAAAAAAAAAAGAATCAGTTAATGCATCTATGCAATCCAACAACATCAAACTGTGAGCAAGAGCAAACAAGAACAGGTGACCACAAGGCAATGGAAAAGAGAGGCAATTGGCATGGGAGAAAGGCATTACAAAACTCTTCTCCCCAACTTGGTGAGAAATAGCTACATCTGTCAGCCTTCTGGGCCTGTTCCAAAATCCAGCCATTTCTCCAAGGCTTAGGGGAGGGAAAGAAGCAAGGAGGGATGCAATTGGTGAGTAGGGTGGGCTACTGTTTTCCCTCAATTGTTAATTTTTGATTACTATTTTCTTGTTTGGGGATAAGAGGAGGCTGCTGGTTTTATGATTTGTTTCAAATATCTGTCAGAGGCACCTAGAGCCCTGAATAGTAGATTGCATGTACTCACACACACACACACACACACACACATTTTGTCTGCTCTCTCCAATTATCTATCAGATCAATCACAGATCTGTTTTTCCCGAACAAACATCATCCTCATGCCTCAGTACTTCCTGCTTACCCCCGTCAATCATCTCTCTCTGCGTTGTCCAAAAAAAAGATTTTTTTTCCTCTAAATCAAAAAGGATAAAAATTAAGTAGACAGGGCCAGTAACAAATCCCTGGGAAAGACCATCTGACCGGATTACATACCAGAACGATTAATGGTGTGCTCCATAAGTATTCAACAATAAATCACCAAAATCTGCTGAAAGATTCATACTCCAAGAAGCAAACAACATCAATTATTTGGGAAGCGTCAGGGGAATTAGACTATATAATGCAATGCCAGCAAAGAACCTTGCACTCCAGCAGGAATGTAGCAAAGACTGTGCTTAGCTACTACACCAAAGGAATTGTCTGCATCAGTTTTCCCCCACTGGCCCCCTAGGTTAATAGGGAGAAAAACAGGATCCAGGACCATCACTAAGCAGAAATCAGTGTGTTTTGCATCAGAAGAGAATGTTCAATATGAACTACTAGGACCGAGCAGGCCATAGAGAGCACTCAGTAGTAATGCCAATCGCTGGCATTCAAAAATCATAACTCAGGCCCCAAATAATCACAAGTTTTTGTTTTTGTTTTTTAAAGAAATACGTTAAGGCAAGTTTTCAAGATTTTCCCTGCAATCAGGAAGGCTACAAACTTCCTTTTTTCTTAAATGAATGCTGAAATTTTCACACAATCACTTGACTCCAGAAGCTGAGGACTGTCAGAACACCAAATATTGTGAGACTTGTAGTATTTCCAACTCTCATTATTTTAATCACACCAGGTCTGAGCGGATGCCTCGCAGCCTCAATTTGTAACAAACCCATAAACCAGATTTTGACAAGATTTTTGCCTGCCCATCCCCAAAAGACACAAGAATTCTATGTTGCTGTGTTTTTAAGAGACAGCTAAAGAGGGACTGAATTTTGGTTCCCAGAACTGTTGGTGTAAACTACCAGGCACTATGTTTTTAACAGCCTGAACCACACAACCATCACTGAATCTTTTTGCAACAATTACCACCAATAATACCTTGTATAATATATGCTCCCAGTGGTATCTGTAACTCCAATACACCAGTGGTGAAGGAACTAGAAGCCATAGGAAGAATGACTGAGCATGACGCCTGAACATTCAGGGAGTAGAACTTGATTGTTTCACTAGAGAACAGGATTGAAAGCCATAGGCCAAGGAGAAAAGATGGATCTTGAGATGGGATTTTAAAGAGAGTCTAGAGGACAACTGAGCACAGAAGAGCTGGGAGGCTTTTCCAGATTGTAAAGAGAGCCTGAGGGCGGGGGGTGGCAGAGGGACCTTCCACCTACCATGGAGAGAATTAGTCTGGTACTGGAGGACCAACGAAAACAATCTGTAGGTAAGAGTAGCTGAGATTCAAGAAACAGAAAGATTGAAGTTGGTGAATCAGGATTTAGCAAAAGCACAGAATAGGAGATGATGACATGAATAAGAGCTTTGACAAAGGTATTCTGAAGGTAACAAAGATTTACAATCCTAGATGTAAGCAATATAAAGATATTTCAGGAGTTAGTCAAATCAGCTAGGCCCTGACAGTAAGAAATGAACACAAGATGTGAGTTTAGGCAGGAGCAGAGGGTGGAGCTGGTTTGTTTGAAGATTATTTTATTAATTAGAAAGGTCCCACTTTCAGATACAGATGTACTTTAAATGGTAACACAAAGACAGATTTCAAAATATACTGATATTTTCAACTTCTACCTCGCCCGCCCCTACTCCAGACTGTGTTCTTTATTCTAACCAAATTCCTTTACTTCTGTTAGTTTTCCTAGAGAAAATTTTCATAGAAACCTATGCTTGTTTCACCTTCACAATGAAATTAGAAATGGTGGGGGAGGGTAGTTTCACAGGGTTTCAAGCGTCACTAGGGATACTGCGTCCAGTTGATACAAAGACATTCAGTGATATACTATCAGCATCACAGCTTGAAAACCGCAAGCTGCATGTCTTCTGACAAGGATCAATAAGAACGTATCAAGATACTCAACAAGTCAGAGACACACGGCAATCACACAACCTATTCGGTATGTTGGAGGAAGATAGAATGTACCCAACACCATACAGCTGACCAGACCTCCTACACCTTACTTTTTATTTGAAAAGCTATATGCCTTGGCACCATACAATGAAGAGGCTGTGGTTACTGGGGAATTCTCCCAGGAGCAAGAAGTTCATTCGTCACAAAGTTCAACTGATGCAACCCATCTCAGAGCAACATAGCAAGAGGGAAAGATGGCTAGGATGACATTCTTGTAACAATACTTGCAGCCAAGTTGCTGGATCTTCTGATCCTACTTGTCACACACTTCCCATCTGCCTTTCTGTATCCACTCCTCTAACCTCTGGATGATGTCACATTGAAGTTACCACCTGGACCTGCTTCATCACTGACAGGGAGAAGTACCATTACAGCACAGAAAGCAAACCACACAGAAGGTTTATCAGTAGAACCATGACCACCACCATAACTTTAGAGTGAAAAGCACACTTTGAGGAGGCAGCATAAGAGAGGTTTGCATGCATGATTTAGAATGCAGACCACAATTCCTATGATCATGATGCACTCCGTCTTATTCCCTAAATACAGAAAGCCAGGAGCTCAGCCTCTGACAAGCAATGCTCTGAATTTCCATATGAGGGATGTTCACTACCATGCAATGGTCAGGAATAAACTCTCAGCTGTGTGACGCCAATTACAATATCAATTGAAGCAGGCTGGAAGCACAAGGCTTTAAAACCAATTATAATGGCTCAAAATCCAGTCCCGGAGGCCTTCTTTAAGTCTCCTATTGTTGTCACACTGGATGCACGAATTACCACTGCAAGTGCTGAAAACTCCAAGCTACGGTGTACTAGTCTGGATGCAGAAACCACATTAACAGAAACCTAGGCCAACATCTGAATGTTCAACTTTATTTGAATCTTTACATGGATTTTAGGTGAAGTTTGGAAAGTCGGCCTAAAACATTTAAAGGCAGGGATATTCAGCACATTTGTAGCTACTGATGACAGCAGATGATAGACCATTACATTATTTGTATATACTTCATGAAATACAGCCTCAAATATTTAATAGCAACAGTTTCTTAAGCTTTGCCTCCAATAATAAATAAATAACGTAATTTAAAGCAAAAGCTAAGGAGTGAAATTATAGCCACCACGCTGCTTTTGCATTTTAAGACAGAGTGAAAAAACATAGTAGTCTCATTTTCCAAAATCAGCACTTCTGATTTATGGACAGCAACTCCAGACTCTCCATGTTTACTTCCAAATACCTCCAGCTTTCCCTGTGCCATTTCTCCAAAATCCCATCAAGACCAGTACTTACTTTACTGTCTCTTTTTCAAATAGCTGAGGAGTAATGCAGAGGTACTGTATACAGCCCATAGGAAAAATATACACTCTTCTGGACTATGCTTCAAGCAACCCTTGTGGACAGTGGAGTTCAACAACAGCCAAGATGTAGTTACCTATATAGGTTACTCCCTCAAATACAGCTGATTCTATCTTTGTGTTCTCCACTCATTATGGCCAGAAAGAGGAATCGTTGTCCCCTATCTGTAACTGACTGGTTTGAAACAATTTGGGAGGTACACCCCTGGAAAAGTTAACTCCTGTCAAAGACAAATTCACTATTATGCACTATGCCACTTTTTTTGGATCTGGTCCAAAAGAACTCCTAACTGGCTAAGTCCATAAGAAACGCTAGCTTTAAATAGATCTAAGAAAACATCTAGTAGCTTGCTGGTCACTATCCATATACTTCTAATGGTCATTGGATGTTTGTCTGAGCGCTTTGGACACGCAATGGCAAATAAGTGAATGCCTGATACAAGTAATGAACAACAGAATCAGTCAGATTTTGTTCCATAATGAAACAAAACAAGGGTGGAAAAGGCTAGTTTTAATGTAAATAAAGAGTTAGCAATAGTGGGTTTCTCCATGTCGGGGCTTCTGGGTGGAGGCTGAGTGTCTGCAATTGCTGCTAGGCTATGATCAGAGTTCAGACTGTATCAAAAATGATCACTAACAAATGAGGAATTTTATTGACAGTTCTTCTGCTATATCTCAACATTGGATTAAAAGAACCTTCAGGTTCTTCTACAAGAAACTGTGCCAAGCCTCCACAGGATGCTGCCAGGCTGAGAATCCCAAGAGGGCTGCAACTGGACTCAACACCAGAAGGCAATAACCTTCATCTTCTTAACTCTTCCCTGAATCCGCACTTCAAAAATTATGACAATTCACAGCTCTGTGCTCGGCTGTATAAAGGGAACAGATTTTGCATGCTGCTACTGCTGGCTCTGGATGTACCTGTAGTTCTATTCTGCTGCCTAATTACGCTCTTAAAAATAATAAATTATTTTAAAAAATCAGGACCCAGAAGATACCCCTGACCAAGTCTGTGTCCTTTTTAACAGCAAGGGCTGGGAGCATTTTGGAAACAAGAATCTCAGCCTAGAGAAGAGGGGGAGGGACATGGACGGAAATGCCCTCGCATCACTTAAACTCTTAAGACAAATGATGCTGATGAGCTGCAAGAGGGAACTCATCCAGTTTTCCTGAGCTGGAATGATGGTGACTGCCGAGACTGGGGGACAGGCGCATAAAGATAAGGAACATTGTAAACACTGCTGTTGAGGCATCAAAAAGTGATGCAGGGAGGAGCTAACTTCTGGCAAATGGCCAAAAGAAGCAGATGTTAGGCTGAAGCAGAATGAAACAGTTAAGGCAGGAGTAGGCAACCTATGGCACTCGTGCCAAAGGCGGCACGCGAGCTGATTTTCAGTGGCACTCACGCTGCCCGGGTCCTGGCCACCAGTCCGGGGGGCTCTGCATTTTAATTTAATTTTAAATGAAGCTTCTTAAACATTTTAAAAACCTTATTTACTTTACCTACAACAATAGTTTAGTTATATATTATAGACTTATAGAAAGAGACCTTCTAAAAATGTTAAAATGTATTACTGGCACGCGGAACCTTAAATCAGAGTGAATAAATGAAGACTTGGCACACCACTTCTGAAAGGTTGCAGACCCCTGAGTTAAGGTATAAAGTACAGTTTCCAACAGACTACTCAAAGCTCTGGAGCTGAATCCAATTTGGCAGCACACGGGCTAAATGTAATCATCCCTTTTCTGAGTCACTAAGCTACTTGCAAACTACCTTTGGAGCGACAGCAGCTTTCTGGCCTTGTCACAGTATAGCATGGAATATATTTCTTTAATCATCTCAACATCACCCCCTTGTGGAGACAAAGCGAAAGACAAGAACTGACCAACCACAAAATTCAATACACATCACAATATAAATTGAATTATCTTGTTAATAAAGCAGGTGTTTGGAAGAGCATCAAATACCACAGGTGAATTCTTGAAAACATAGCATATAAGCTAGGTTTTTAAAAAGTAACCACTTACGGGTAAAAATAATCAAGTGTCAAAGTGAAGAGAGATATAGCATCTAATAGCCCAGAAACAAAGTGAAAGGTTTCCTCTACCCAGTTTTAGAATGGCTCTAATGTAGCTCCAAAGCTACTCTCCCTTTGTGTGATTGGCTCTGCACCTATAAAGACATAAGCTGGGCTAAATAATTCAATCATAATACAAAGCTAAATGTGTACAGAACTAGTCCATAGTGCAGGAGTATCTAGGGAGTGTCCTGGTCAGTGCTGCGAGGGGAAGCAGAACCCTGGCAATTTTTCTTTCCTCCTTATGCTCTGTAGGGTTCTACTCCATGGTTAAATGTAATAGCCGACTAGATTACCTAGATACCAAAATCAAATACAAACTCAAGGGCAGATTAAGTCCCCAGGCTCAGAAGCTCCTCTGGCAGGTGTAGGGGGGGGTGGGGAGAATTGCTGGCCAGCAAAAAATAATCAGATGAATAAAAATAATTTGAGTCCAGCTCACTCACAGTTATTGGGCTTGCGGCAAAAATGACTGCATGAAATTCTCTACCCTGCATTATGCAGCAGGCCAGACTAAATGATCATAACGGTCCCTTTTGGTGATGAGATCTATGAAACAGGAAAGTATTTTCACATACCCAGAGCCAAGAAGTTTCTCAACCCAGCAAGCTCCTCCAGCGGGGATCTACAACATAGTGTTTTCTTTGAGCCTGGGGAGATGGAATAAATCCCAAAAGAGCAGCACCTGCAAGTGTCATGGGCCACACCAACCATGCCCAAATTCCACTGCAACAGATGTGGGGACTACATGCCCCTGAGTGTGTGTCATGTTTAGTCTGAGAGTCACAGGAATCATCTAACCTTGCCACAGTGGTTACGTTTCGAACCAACAGTGCCCAGGTTGGCACCTAGGTATTTAACATCAAGGGGAGATAAAAAGCTTATTCACGCATCCCTAGGAGTGCCACTCAGAGCCTGAACAGAAGACAGCCCACCCAGTCTGGGAGATTCCAGCATGAACTTTCCCCATTTCCCAAGGAATCCCAGAACTCATAAGTCACTGTGCTATACCACATACCCCAGAGGAGAGGGAAATCTCACTATCTCTAGAAGCTCCATCACCAGGAATCCAAAGTAATCATAAGTGGATGGGAAGATGGTAGCTAGTTGAGAGAAAGCAGTCTCCGGAGCTGGACCTATTACTTGGAAGGGGATGTGTAACCAGAGACAGAACCCACATGCCTACTGCATTTGGGAGTGACAATAGCAAAGCTGTGTTTTCATTATCAGTGACAACCTTGCAAGGGAAACTGGCTCTTAACTACAGTACTTAAAGCACATGGTTCTGGAAACAACCTGTATCAGAAGCTGGCGTCCGTGTGTTTACTGTGTGCTCACAGTGCAGACAGTACCCAGAATTAGTTCCATTATACATCCTGAATTGTATTTACAAACTCCCACTAGAGGAGTCAGCAGAGCATGAAAAGGAATGAGAAATTGATGTAGCAGGGAGTTTAATTTCACACTGCCCTAATGAAGAAGTTTGGGGTGGGGAAGGTGCACGGAAAGACAGCAAAGTGCTTTTGGAACCAGTAGATCCTGGGGTGATATAAGAGACCTGAGCATTTGGGAAGTCAAGGAACATGTGAGTTATGATGCAGTACCTGCTATAGAAAGAAGAGGTGAGTATTAGGGACTCCAGTGGAAATGAGACAAGCCTGCTGTGGCACAAGAGGGCTGCCCTACCCCATGACACTCATGTACAAATACCTTCAAATCTTTTATGGCTGTCATAGTCCTCGGAGCAGGGCACCTCAATGAATCTGTCCTGCAGACTTTCGCTGTAATGAGCCAGAACCTCGGCGACCCCATCTTCGCTGACCAAGTAGCTCCAGCTCAAGAGGCTAACAAGGACAGCAGAGGAGACTAGGAATGCGACTTTCAGCCACTTCCTCCGTGATTCTTGGTGGGCTCTGCTTTTCCTCACACTAAAAACAGAACACAGATAAATCCCTGTGTAAACAAGTAACAATCTTATATAATGTTTTGCACTGCAGTGATTAGGAATCACCTTGGGAGCTAGCTCATCAGCTGGATGAACATTCCCAGCCCTGTATCAACACGCTGTGATAAGTAGGGCCTTACCAAATTCACACCCACGAAAAACACAACATGGACCATGAAATCTGGTCTTTTGTGTGCTTTTACTCTATACTATACAGATTTCACAGGGGAGAACAGTGTTTCTCAAATTGGGAGTCCTGACCCAAAAGAGAGTTGCGGGGGGTGTCACAAAGTTATTTTAGGGTGGTCACAGTATTGCCACCCTCACTTCTGTGCTGCCTTCAGAGCTGGGCAGCCAGAGAGCAGCAGCTGTTGGCCAGGCACCCAGCTCTGAAGGCAGCACCTCCCGCAGCAGCAGCGCAGAAGTAATACCATACCATCCTTACTTCTGTGCTCCCAGCCAGCAGCTGCTGCTCTCCAGCTGCCCAGCTCTGAAGGCAGCACTGCAGCTGCCAGCAGCAGCACAAAAGTATGGGTAGCAGTACCGCAACCCCACACACACAGGGGTGTGACACACACACACACACACACGACTCCTTTTTGGATCAGGACCCCTACAATTGCAACATGTGACATTTCAGATTTAAATAGCTAAAATCATGAAATTTATGATTTTTCAAAGCCTATGACTGTTAAATCGACCAAAATGAACCGTGAATTTGGTAGGGCCGTAGTGATAAGGCTGCAGATTCTTAACAGAAGTACACGCGAGTATCTAGGCTCATGCCAGACTTGGAAGGATTATTAATTTTTATTATTTGTTTTAAATCAATCCTGATTTTTTAAAAGATCACCAGGCTTTGCCATCAAGGGCACCAGGCGGCCCTGCTGAAATGCAGAGCCAGAATAATGGAGCTCAGCTGTAAGACCCTGTACTGTTCTGTTTTTGAATCCTCTCTGCATTCCAATGGTTTAGGATTCCAAACCATTTTACAGTGTGTTTCCAGAAACATTTGGCTCCTCTCTAAATCACAATGAAACTCTAAAAATGGCAATTAATTTACCTTACTCTTAACAGACAGAACTTGGCTTTCCAACAGGAACCTTGCCAAGAGGAAGACAAAAAACCCAGAAGAAAGTCCGTTTAATGTATTTTTCCCCATACATACATATTTAAGATGGAGGAGAAAAAAAAATGGAGCAGCTCCCTCCCTTCGCATCTGCCCCACCCCCATTTTACCTAGAAACTGAGTTTTTATTGCTAACCAAGTAGGAACTGCAGAGTGCCATTTAAAATAGGGGACACTGATATCCCCCCACATTTGAACCTTCTCTTCACCTCTCAGGCATCTCCCCCTCCCCCACCAGCAGCCTGACCTTCCTGGCCCATGAACCCCTACACCCACCCCCTACAAATTTGAGTGAGTGGCACCGCAACACCCGTACTTGAACAGGGTCGCAGCACCTCTCAGGTTTGACCCAAAGCCCCTTCATCGTGACACAAGTCTTTGCAGGATTGGGGCGTTTCTTTGCATTTGCTGATTTGCACATTTAACTATGCAACAGTGTTTTTAATGGAATAGCATATGCCTAACATCGTCTAGACATAACACTGAAAGCCAACCCTAATAAAAACAGGTACAAATAACCAATGGATGGGGTGCAGCTCCTTCCTGACCTGTTATTTGGGGAACAAATACTCGCAAAACTTACTACAGGTAACAAATATTAGGTAAAGTCTCAAGGAACTATCCAAACCCTTCACAAAGATAAAGTTTCATACAATCAAATTTTGGTTTTGCTAAGAATTTTGGATACAGGAATAAATTTCAGCTATCATGAAGATTCGGGGGTAGTATTATCAGCATTATGAACACCTGTACGGCCTTCATGAACACATCATGGCTTAGATCTGAGCTACTCAATCTTTCCCTAGAGGGGCTCTTAAGAGAAAGGCTGCCTCGTGGACTTTCACCCACGAGGTAGGGTGATCAGGTCTGCAGGATGCAAGCCCGGGACACAGCTTCAAATCCCTGCTCTGCCTGTGTAATCGTGGGAAGTCACTTGGTCTCTCTGTGCGTCAGTTCCCCATCCCTACAATGGGGACAGCAGCCCCCTTCCCCAGCTCCCCGGGGTGTGCTGAGGAGCAAGGCACTGGGGCGTGGGAGTCTGCGTGGCGCTCGGGCACGCTGCGCATGGGGGCCCCAACGTGCCAGGATGGGCAGCTCCCTGCGGGGCCCACGGGGACAAGCGGCGGGGTGGGGCTGTTTTAACACCACATCTTTGACGCCGGGGCCGCGGCACCCTGCGGTAGCCGGCCACGCACAGCAGCCCCCTGCAGAGCCGCCGGGCAGCGCGGGGCCTGGGCTCCCTCCTGCCCGGTCCCTTCCCATGATCGGGCTCCCGCATCCCGCCCGGGGCAGGTGGGGGCAGGGCGCGGAGCCCAGCCACACAGCGAGCGGCGCTAACGGGCACCAGGGGCGTATCCCCGGACTGAGGGGACGGCGCCCGGCCCAGCCCAGCCGGACCCGCCCCCTCTGCGGGGAAGCAGCCGGGACCCCACACCCCCTCGCCGGCAGGTACCTGCTGAGGCGCCTCCGCTCCCCCCTGTCCGCCCAGGTCCCCGCGCTGCCCCCGCCGCTCTCGGCAGCCTTGGGCCCCGCCCGCCTCTGCGGAGCCATCGCGCTGCGGACGCTGTCGCTACCCGGAGCGCCGCACTAACGGGCGGCACGGGGAGACCGGAGCGATGCGCTCAAGCAGCCACTGCTGAGGCTGGAGGACAGGGCAGAGCAATCCATACCAGAGACAGGAAGCAGTTCAGGCTAGAGCAATCCACGCCGGAGTGATCGGGCAGGCAAGAAAAGGCAAGTAGATAGGAGCAGTCTATGTCAGAGCGATGGGCAAAACAGGCCTAAGCGATCTATACCAGAATGACAGAGCAGGAGGTATGAAAATTGATTGAGAGACAGGCCAATGCAATCTATATCAGAGTGATAGAGCATAGACAGGGTTAGAGGCAGGCCATACCAGAATAATAGCCTGTGAAGGGGCAGGCCAGAGTAATCCATGTCAGAGACGCTTGGAAAGCAGCCAGGAGAAAGGCCAAAGAAATCTATTACCGAATGAAGGCCGGCGGGGAAATGGGTGGTAGGACAGACAAGAGCAATCCATGCAAGAGACCGGAGCCCTTGAACTGTCTTGCTGCTGCTGGGTCTGAGTGGGGCCGGGAAGGGCGTTAACCCTCGCGGTGCCGGGGCAGGTGGGTGCCGCTGGCCGGGTGGGCTTTGGACTTGGGGCTGGTCAGGGTCAGGGCCCGGGCGGGTGCGAAACCACGGCCAACCCCAGCGCTCACGAATCGTGAGTTGGATCCAAACCCGCTAGACTTGCTCTGGAAGGGGAGAGTGGGGCTGCCCCAGCCACCCCAGAGTGTGTGTGTGGGGGGGGGTTGCAACCGCTCCGGCCACCCCCAGTGTGTGGGGGAGCCTGCAATTGCCATGGCCACCTTAGAGTGAGTGGGGGGCGGTGGAGGAGCTGCAACTGCCCTGGCCACCCCAGTGTGTGGGGGAGGGAGGCTGCAACGGCTGTGCCCAGCTCCATGGGTGGGACCACCTACATCTGCCCATCCCTTGCCCTGCAACTAGTTCTTTCCCCCCAGTTCCCCATTATGTCTCCCCCCACCCCATCTCTGCTCCTCCTGCAGCTCCTGGGATCACCACCACCACCACCCCGCCAGGCCAAGGCGGGAGACAGCACAATCCATTCCCCCCTAGGATCTAAGGGTTCTTCCCCTCCCCTTCCTAGGCTGGGTGTTGCATCCAGGGGGGGAGCAAATGTGTTGTTCCATCCCTGCTGCTCACAGGAGGGATGGGGGAGCAGAGCCCTGATCAGCTCAGCTCTTCCTGCTCCTCTCCTCCTGTGAGAAACAGTGTCAGTTCCTGGGACTTCCTACAGCCACTCTGATTGGCTGCTCTTCTTGAAGAGGTGGGTGAGTGGGACAGGCTACCAATCAGAGGGGGATTCCCCTGCCCCCACATAAGCAGGACTGTAATTTACAAGAGGGCTAGAGGTTGTAGCCAGGCTGGACGTACTCCCTGGCTCGCCAGAACTGGTGGTACTGGGTCCGAGAGTCTAGCGGGCGCTGCCTGGCCAGTGCATCATTGCCAGGGACGGTGGCTTTGTAGGACAAGTTTTTCCTCAATCTCCCTCAGCAAGGCCCGCACAGCCTCAGGGCCCTGCTTCATTACCCTCACTCAGCTCACTGCTCTCTGTGGCAGGGACACATCTGCGGCCTTGCAGATCACAAATCTGTCAGTGCTGCAGGAGATGGGGGAGTCTTTCACTTTCCCAGCACTGGGCTTTCTCTGAGGAGCAAAGAGGAGTCAAACTGCTCTGTGACTAAATCAGCAGATGTGACTGTGAACAGGCCCTGGCAGCCCGTGTGTGGCCTAAAAAGGTGGTGTTTGATATCGTTAATCTAATACCCTGTGGACTCATACCAATGTCCAGACACTCGCTTGAGACAGATGGGTAGCCTGGAACACCAAGTGTTTTAGCTGCATCTTCTGTTCACTTATAACATGGAATCAGCCCTCTCCCACTGACGTCCTCTCTGACTTTTAATTCTCAGTGTCGCCCTTTCCAAATTTCTCCATCTGCAGCACAGGGATAAGAATACCCCTTTTCTGCTTCCTCACAAGGGGTAGGGAGGTTAAATGGCTGCCTGAAAATCACATTCGGGTCTTTGGATAAAAGGTGCCACAGATGTGTAAAATTCACAACTCTCTCCATTGTGGAATTACAAGCCAGGAATCCCTTGTCTGGTTCTGCCCTCGCATGTGCCAGGCTCATGGATACGATGTAGCTGGGAATAGAACTAGGCCTGCGATCTGTGTTTCAGCACAATGGTTTAGCTTGTGTTTTTAGTACTTTTTTTATAAGTGCAGCTCTTCCCCTGGTTAAGAAAATTGGGCTAAATCTTGCTTACATGAGACTTCTGTACTTAAGACCCATATTTAATTGTGGGGGGGAAATACTCCGAGTAATAAGTTTTGCTGCTTTCCTCAAGGTAAAATATTTGCTTTTGCTGAAGACTGTTGCCATGCTAAGAAGATGGAAGAAAACAAAATGACGGTCTCCTCACCATTTGGGCTGCACTTGGTGCACTTGGATCTCAAAGGTGCTCCACCAAAGGTCTCCTACCTGGCTGAGGTAAAACATTTATTGCATGCAAGTGGGGTTGTTAAATCATCTCCAAAATGATTCCAGTCCTTAGCTGGAGGTCACACTGGGGGTGTAATGCAAGAGAGCATGTAGTGATCCATATGGCTTTGATTGGGGAGAGCAAAAAATTTGGTTTATCCAGAGGCCAGAATGTGTCAGTAGAACTTATTTAGGATGCTTACTGTAAACTGCACTAACCTCAGTCCTTTCCTAGAAGGAAATAATGATTTAGGATTTCCACTTGTTGCAGATTAAGCTTTCATTCCAGCCTCCTTCACCAGCACTAAATCCACCACACACAATAACTGTAATGCTTTGCAGCTGCATGAGGAATTCAGATTCTAGTTAAGGAAAACCTTAAGCAGAGTCCTCTGTCCAAGTGAAGCATCTGATTTTGGTTGTAGCTGTTCACATTTGAGCCAACCAGCTCTGGGCTTCTTGATATCTTGGGTCCTGATTTCACTGTGAATGAAATACTCCACATAGGTGCCAGACAGACTGCCAAAGAAAAGTTAAGATTCCTCCTCACATCCTGCTGCCTTTGTTACCTTGGGAATTATGCAGGCCAGGACCTGTAAGACATGAGCTTGTTAAGCTTGTTAGTTGTGAACATGGATATTGTTATTACAAGCCAGACGCAGATCTGCAGTGGTTTCTTTCTCTTGCAGATCTTTCCTTTATTTCGTACCCTTGGTGCCAATGGCCTTCTCATTGAGTATGAGGACATGTTTCCTTATGAGGGAGAGCTGAAGCCACTAAGAGCAGAGCATGCTTACAGGTATTGCAGTCAAATGCATCTTGCAAGGGTTGTCAGGTGACCTTCTCATACTGCTAGGGAGGAGGCTACAGGCTGAGTCCTGGTCTCTCACTCTTGGACCGACCATCTGGCGCAGCTGTAGAAGCTCCTGGGGGGTGGGAGAGAAGTATCACATGCCATTCTTAAGAGTCCAGAGGAATCATTGGTGAAGCTGCTACTGATGGTTTCCAAAGGGAGTGTCATACAGTCAATGCATGGAAGGATGGTAGCTGCAATAGAGGGCATAAGGAAAGCAAAAGTGCATTATAAATGGGATGAAGATGCAACAGCAAGCCTCCCCTCAGTCCTGGGGCCGGGGGTGAATGGAGCAGAACATGTCCCGCTGGTGACTGTGTACACCTCTATCCCGATACAAAGTGGTCCTCGGGAGCCAAAAATCCCTACCGCATTATAGGTGAAACCCCGTTATATCAGGGTAGCAGCGGCAGGGCTCCAGTGGTGATTTAAAGAGCTCCGGGCTCCAGCCACTACGGGGAGCCTGGGCCCTTTAAATCGCCGGCCAAGCCCCACTGCCGCAGCTCTGGGGTAGCAGCGGCAGGGCTCCAGCGGTGATTTAAAGGGCCTGGGGCTCCCCCCAGCAGCCGGAGCCCCAGGCCCTTTAAAGCGCCGCTCGAGCACCGCTGCCGGAGCCCCGGGATTACCGCACTATATGCGAACCCGTGTTATATCAGGTCGCGTTATATCGGGGTAAAGGTGTATTTGCTGTTTCCCATTTGTGTCTGTCAGGAGCACAGCTTTGGCATTTTCCTTGTTAAATTTTTCTGCACGTAAAATCAGCCCTTCACCTTAAATCTGGTCCACAGTCTTGGGATCTTGTCTGTTGGGCCAAGTCAGGATTTGGCTGGGACTGCTGTCGAGAAAACTCGAGAAAGTAGTGCAAGCGATTCAGTAGATGAGACAGTTCTGTCCAATACAGTGCTGAGCTGAGGTGTTGTCTAATGTCCTGAACATGGGGCTGGGAGTCAGGAACTCCTGAGGTTCAATCCTATCTTTACCATTACCTCTCTCTGTGGCCCTGGGAAAATCACTTAGCCTCTGTGTTGAGTCTCCCCAATCTGTAAAATAATGATACTTACCTATCTGCCTTCTGGGGTGTTGTAAGATTAGTTACTGTAATGGCTGTACAACACTCTGAAAAGCGTACAGAGCTATGTCTGAGTGCCAAGTACTTGTACTGGACTGACAGCACAGCATGGTATGAAGCAGCTGCCAAAAATGCCAGCTTTTAGACTAGAAATAAAAGCAGGATCCTGACTACACGTAGTCACTAAGGATCCCAGGATAATTTTCACAGGTATAGGTAATATTAGCCAAATGCCAACGGAGGTGTTTCTGTTCTGCTCCATAAATACCACTGCATTCCAGTTGCATAAGGTAAGTGCTTCCCTTCCAGTTGTGTTAGTGTTGCTGTCCAATGTTAACTCTATGAAGCCTTTACCTGTGATTTCTGTCTATACAGTGAATTGCATTCTGTACAGTCAGTAAAGCCTGTGAAGAGCTTTGGGATAAAAGGTGCTTTATACATATTAGAGCATCATCCTTCTGAAATTGACAAGCTACTGGCTTTGGTTAACTCTAAACACTCTGTCCCGGGATCCTTGTGTAAATAACCCACGCGTGTGTACTCTCACTCTCTCTCACTTTCTTTCTCTCTCTTTTCTTAGTGCCTCAGAGATTAAAGAGATTTTAAATTTGGCAAAATTGCACAAGTTAGAAGTTATCCCTCTGGTGCAGACCTTTGGACACATGGAAGTAAGTGCATGTCTGGATTCAGGGGGTGTTGTGTAGGTTAGAGAATTCTGGAAAGCAGGGAGTAGGCCATGGGTCATTGACGTTTCTAGTGTTTAGCATTTGGGGGATATTACTCTGCACTTTTAACAGCACCTTCCATCCAGCAATCCAGAGCACCCTAATGACACTAGTGAATTCATCCTTTCAACCTCTCCAGTGAGACAGGGAGTTCTCTTATCCCCAGTTTCTATGTGGGAAAGCTGAGACACACAGAGGGGATGTGACTTCACAGCGGACGTAAGTGGCAGCGCCAGGAATAGAACCCAGATCTCCTGACTCCCGTTCCCAGGCTTTAACAACAAGATGATTCTTCCTCCCCTAGTAGATAAACTGACAGAATTTTTCTGTTGGGGCTTGTCCTCTGCCTCTGTCATTTTCTTGAGCACAGCAAAGTTTCCAAAATTGTAACAATGGCACCCATTGGATCCCAAAGTGACATGAGACAGCACCATAGTTGTGTCGATCTTGCAGTCATTCTGTGGTTACATCCGTACATCTCATCTTTTGTAGTTTGTCCTAAAACACCAAGAGTTTTCTCACCTCCGGGAAGTGGAGATGTTTCCAAATGCCCTCAACCCACACAAAGAGGAATCCCTGATGCTGGTCAATGCAATGATTGACCAGGTTGTGGTGCTGCACGATGGCTTACGATGGTTTCACATAGGCTCTGATGAGGTATGATTCTCCCTAATGACACCGTTTCTCTCAAGTGCTGAGGGACAAAGCGAGGGTTCACGCAGAAATCTTTTTGTGTCTGGGTGGACCAGGGACCCCCTGAATTTAGTGGTGGATGCTGAGGACACATCTGAGTGGAATTCACTTTTCAGGCAAGGGAACCAGCAAGATTCCAGCTCTGAGAAGCTAAATCTAAAAGTCATTTTTAATTCTTAATATCGCTGATTGCAACAGAAGCAGTTTATTTTCTTTAATAGGTTGATTAAAAGTAAAGTATTAGCTCCAGAAAGGTGCTTCTAACTCAGCACTTGGCTTGAGTAAGACCCTTGGCCTAAAAGGGCTTCACTTGGAATCAGATTTCAAGCATGAGGTCCTGATTGGTTATGTTCAACTATATCCCATGTTTTTTCAAGCTAAGTTATTAGCATCATTGTCCTGGCCAAATTCCTTCTTAGTTAGGCTCTTTGGGGTAGGGACCGTCTTTTTTCTGTGTTTGTACAGCACCTAGCGCTATGGGGTCCTGGACATGACTCCTATCTGCTTCTGCAATACAAATAATAAATAATGCAACATACATTCTGCTGAAAAAAATGCTCCCTTAGTTTCTGTTGGGTGACATAGTCCTCTCTTCCTGCTGATATGTTCTGTTACGCAACTGCCACCAGCTATCCCAGAGGTGCACTTCACTGGTATGCTGAGTGATTTCTGTCTGCAAAGTGGTTTGGTATGATAAGGTCATATTAAAGTCCCAAAGAATCAAAGCCATATCCCCTCACTATACCACTTCGTAGAAGTAGTGCCAGGTACATTGGTTAGGATTAGGGATTCTCAAGGATAATGAGAACATCCACAGTCACGTGAATGGATATATAAAGAGCATTAGGCTGAGGCACTTTTGTTCATTAACCATCTTGGAAACTCCGATCTAGTTTTCCAGGATCATAATCTCTCCCTCACCCCTCTCCAAGCCCATTGATATCTACACATAATTTTCAGTGCCGTAACCTTGTTTCTATCTGTGATGAGTTTGATGGAGAGCACCCAGGTAATTCTACAGGCAGTTGGATGTCAGATGTACAGAATCACCCTAAGGCAGGGAGCCCAACCCATAGGAACCTTAACCCTTGCCCCAAGTACCCCACCCATAGGAACTCTTACCCTAGAGTGAGAAGTCTTATCCATAAGAACCCTAACCCTAGCTCCAAGTACCCTTACCAGAGGAACTCTAACCCTAGGGTGCAGAGCCACATTCCAACGTGCATGTCACTGTGTGATTTGAAAACAGGTGTGATGGCTCTTAGATAAGCTGACAGGATTGTTCAGGCTCCTGGAGGAGTTGTACCTCAAGATTCTGCCCAGACTTTCCAGGAGGTGGTTATTCTAACTTGCAGCGTCATTGAAAATGTTTTCTTTAAGTAGTTTAATTCATTAGGATATTTAACCCCTTCATTTCTGTGCAGACTTTCAGCCATCACAGCACACAGGTCTCCACAGCCTGTAGAGGCCTCCCTGGGCTGTTGGAGCCCCACATGAAAGCTACTGAGGCTGGAGTGCTCACCAGCTGTGGGATGGGATTTAAACGGAATTATAGGCCAACGTCTTACCAAACCGTGTGGATGCTCTGTGCTTGCTGCCTGCTACAGGCTCAGGGAGGCTTTGACAGGGAGATTTCTTGGGAAACTCTGAGCTCTTGTCTTCATTTTGAATAGATGGGGAATCCATTCTTCCCTACCCTTTTTTCTTCTCTTTGATCCACCAAAAGGAGAATAAGAGGAGATAGGAATGAAGGAGGAGACATATTAAAAGAGCCTCTATGATAAAGCAGTGTCTTTTGGTTGGTGCCCCCAGGTCTACTATCTTGGTGAAGGGGAGGAATCAAAGCAATGGCTGCAGAAAGAAGAGAACAGCACAGAGAAGCTGTGTCTGTCCCACATGAAAGCAGTTGCAAGTTGCATGGTCTCGTCTCATCCGGAGGTGAAGCCCATTGTGTGGGATGATATGCTCAGGGGGGTGAGTGAGGAAACACTGACAGGTATGTGAGCTGGGCAGGACACCTCTCATAACTTTATAGCATAACAAACTCTACATACCCGTGTTTGAAACAGACTGTACTGGGCAACTCGACATTCAGTTGTGACAATTAGGAAGAAGTCAGAAGTGATTTCACAAAGAGCTAAGGAGAGGCGAGGGATTGCCCAGTAGTTAGAGCCCTAGCCTAGGACTCAGGAGCCCTGGTGTCAATTCCCTGCTTTGCTGCAGATTTCCTAAGTGACTTTGGGCAAGTCACATAGCCTCTCTGTGACTCAGTTTTCACTCTGTAAAATGGGGATAATAGCACTGCCCTACCTCACAGGCGAGTCCTGAAGATAAATACATTACAAATAGTGAGGTGCTCAGATACTGTGGTAACAGGGGCCATATAAGTACCTAACATAGATCAAGATGCCGTGTGTGGGTCTTTGTCGTCTCTCTCTGACCATTTAAAAAATTTCATGGAGCTTTACATAAAGACAGAAGTTTGAATCAGTGTCCTTAGCCTCAACTTCCACACCCGCCTGGGCAGTGTTTTGTGCACCAGTTAGTAGTTGCTCTCCACAGAAGTGCCTGCATGCCAATGGTGCAGACTAACGGAGAGAAGCCCTGACCGGGTGTCTTTGACATTGCTGTTTATCGCTGTGCACAACAGGGATGTCCAGAACTGAATTGTGGGATTGCTCAGTGGCCTCGTTCACATTAGCCTTTTTCCAACTATTGCTAAACTTGGTGCAGCCCTGATATAAACAGGGATCCAGCCAGCCAGCAGCATTGTCATCACGCTACCATGAAGACCTGCTCTGAACAGTTTAAAATGGGGTTGGGTTAAACACCTGAATTTTTGCAATGTTTACTGATGCTTGGCAGCAACTTCTGCATGGCCAGGTAGTCTTCAGTGTTTAAATCCAAGTGAATTAATCTGTTACAAAGTAACTTGGGACCAAACCTGCACTTTGTACATACAGAATTTCCACTGAAGTTGGAGGGAGTTTTATATGTGCAAAGAATACAGGATCAAACCTTTGCAGGATCATTTGTTCCTGCAACCACATTCGCTGGTAAGCCCAGGAGATTGATAATGAGACTGGCTAGAGATGAAGGACTCTTAGGCTATGTCTGCTCACCACCTATCTCAGCAAAACTTATGTCACTCTGGGGTGTGAATATTCCACCCCACTGAGCGACATAAATTACACCAACATAAGCATTTGTCGATGGGAGAGCTTTTCCCGCCGACAAAGCTTATGCCACTTGTGGAGTTGGCTCTCTCCTGTCAGCTTAGAGTGTCTTCACCAGACGTGCTGCAGCGGTGCAGCTGTACCAGTACTTCCATTGATATGGCCTTAGTCTGGCTAATAGATGTCCATCCTATGGATGGTCACTAATTGGTCCCTTTGTTGACAGTGTCAGGAAAGAATCTAAGGACTGAATGGAGCCTCACCTTGGAAGAGTCCTCTCTAAACCAGAGTTTGCAGGGAGAGGTCAGGAGGGACTTGCGCTCTGGTGCTGCTTGTGTTCTTGTCTGTTCTGTACGTAGAGAACATCTGCATCCAAGGCTGACAAACCCATCCCGTGGGGTTTGATGCAGGGCTGATTACTGCAGCATTAACACACAAGTAGCTTTAACTGACCATTTTGCATCACTTAAAACAAATTCTGCTCCTTTTAGAGTCTGGGGTAGCTCAGCTGATGGAGCCAATGATTTGGGACTATGCACCGGATCTTGACGAGGATGACAAAGGTTTGTACTGTTGATTCTGAACTACGCGGAGCATGCAAACTTAAAAATGGCCAGTTTCCAATTCTTACGTCACATGGTCCCCAGACACCAGAAGCTTTTGCTGTATTAAATAAACCTTCTCCTACTAACTTATATTAATATTAACTTATATTAATTATAACAATCTCTGTATGTGATGGAGACAACTATGCAGATCTTGCTAGAATCTGTGCACGCTGATTTATTGCTCCTGGGAAGGTTTTCAAGGGGAGTATGGTCCCTTTCTTTCCAGCAGAATATATGGAAAGATGATCTTAGCCTACCCTTCTGTTAAACTGAATATAGACTTTAGGCATGTCACTTCTTTAAAAAAACCTTATATTTGTCATCAAGAATCTCTCACCATTTTACACTGTCAAAATGAAGTTGTAAGCAAACCCCTTTGCTCTGACTTCATGGCATTGTACCTGTTCCATCTAACTTTATTTTTCTCTCTCCACTCCTGTTGTGAAGGATTTTCATCTGTTAAGGTCAGGATTTTCACACCTACCTGTCATCTTGTTTTTACTGGCCTGGGCACTCACCATAGTCAACAAGGGGTGTCATTTGAAAAAGTCCTTAGCGTTGGCTTAATTCTGCTTCTGTTGAAGGTTAATGAGCATTCTTCAGTGGGTCCAGTTAGACTAATACTGAGCACTTCTGAAAATCCCACCCTAAAGGCCTCATACAAGTTCCGTGGAAGTCAGAGAAAAGGCTCATATTTGATTCCCATGGGAGTTGGATCAAGCCTTAAAGATTTTATATTCAAATGCTTAGGGTATGTCTATACTGCAAGAGCTACCGTGGCACAGCTGCAGCTATGCCATTGTAGTGTAGACATTTCTACAGTGATGGAAGAAATTTTTCCATTGCTGTAGTAAATCCACCACCTCAAGAGGTGGTAGCTAGGTTGATGGAAGAATTCTTCCATTGACCTGGCTGTGTCTACGTTTTTACAGCCCAGAGAAATGGAGCTTGATCGATCTGTGTTTTAGGTGTAGACCAGGACTTAGGTGCTACAGTAACTAACAGTTGTTTGGTGTTCCATACATTCAGGTATACACCCAGCTTTCTTAGCACTCTAGAGATGAAACTTAAATCTCCTAAGTGTTTGCATTCATTGGGTCTGATTTTCTTCTGACCTGCACCAGTGTAAATCTTTGGAGGGAGTAACTTCTGATTTACCCCAGAGTGAGAGAAGAAATTGGCCCTGTGTGGACTCTGCTATAACAGCAGGGTATTCCAGATGCCCAATTCTGCAGTCCTTACTCAAGTGAGTAACACTTGGCCATGTGAGGAGTCCTCACATGAGTGGGGTTTGCAGAATCAGATCATGAATGAAGTACCTTGAGAATATGGGCCTGATCTTATAGACAGCAAGACTCTCACTAAAAGCCAGTAAGGGACATTTGCCTGCAAATGGACTTTGGCTTCAGAGCCTGCATCCAGAATAGCCTTTGGTGAACAAATGTACGGTGTTTTTCAATGAGTGAAAGTGTGACGCTGCTTCTGGCCCCTTCTAGCTCAAACCCAGAGCTGTGTATCTTTTGCACCAGAGTTCAGGATCCAGAATTCCTCTGAACAGGAGTAATGCAGCTAAAACTGAGCACCTTGTGCTGTACATGTCCCCTTGGTCTTATATTTCAGTGCTTCTCATTGAAAAGTACCGCAAGTGTGGCTTCCCCAAGCTGTGGTTTGCTAGTGCCTTTAAAGGAGCCACTGGGGCGAATCAGTCTCTAACCCTGATTGGACACCACCTAAAAAACCATCTCCAGTGGCTGAAAGTGGCAAACAGCACCCCTGCTGATATGCTGCAAGGCATCGCCCTGACCGGCTGGCAAAGGTAAGGGCTGTTCTTTAAGCAGTTCCATGGAATGTCTGCAAACAAATTCCCACTGAACAGTATCAAGATAGGCATAAAGGATCCACAGGGAGCTGCAGGGAACTCTGGAATACTGCAGCACCTCCTGTTGCTCACTTATAGCCCCTCCCCAAGTAACTGAGTGTTGTTGATGGGTCTCAAAAGGTTCCTTCCAGTCCTCTGGCCCAGGAGCATTAAGGCCATGGAGCGTGGAGGGGAAAACTGAAGGCTGTTCAGGTCTAAATCCAACGACGATTAATATTTGCTCTACCTGGGAGTAAAAAACTCAGTTAACTCAACTACATTCTTAACTAGGGAGCTTGTGTTTTGTAGCACACCAGGTTAATCAGTAGAAATGACTCTTGTTGAAGACACGTCCAATAGTTAAGAGTTAAGGCAAAATGAAGATTGGAATTTCAGCCTTTTTAAATGCTGCTTTGTGTCACCTTGAACTGGGTTTTATTTCACTCTTCTTTTGGGTGAGGGGATGGACGTATTGAATACACATTTATTACAGATTATTTTCTGCAGATGCTTGGAGACCACTTTACTCAACCTATGCTAATATTTAACATTGATAGGACTAATCTACATACCAACTAAATGGCCTGCAGACAATGATTATTTAAACAAACCATACCACAGGATGCCTTTGAAATTGTTTGCACTCTAACTCAGATAGCACAAGTTATTTTTATCCTTTATGGGATGAAAATATGACTGTAGCTTGATCTCCCAGTCCAGTTAAACCCTTGAAAATGGGGGCTACCCCATAGAAATGTGGCCAGACACTTAAAGTTTCTCCTTCCAATGCTGCTCTAGTTAATACCCAAGTCCAGAAATGGAATAGTTAAAAGAATAAACTATTGTAATGATGGTGTCAAATACCACAAAACTACGTGAGGAAATAATTGTAAGTATTAGAAGGAGAAAAGCGTTTCATGGGACAGAGGTATGATCTAAGATAAGGCCAGAAATCCTGAGTTCTAATTCAGGCTTTGACCCTGATTTGCCTTGGGCAAATTACTTAATCTGTTTCTCAGTTTCCTCATCAGTAACAGAGGTATAATTATCCCTTTGTACGTTGGAGGGGGAGTTACCCTGTTTCCCCGAAAATAAGACATCCTCCGAAAATAAGGCCTACTTACAGTTTTGCCTCTCGTTGTAATATAAGGCATCCCCCCGATAATAAGACCTCCCCGATAATAAGGCATCCACCGATAATAAGGCATTTTTCATTTCTGAAAAATAAGACATCCCCTGAAAATAAGACCTAGCGCATCTTTGGGAGCAAAAATTAATATAAGACACTGTCTTATTTTCGGGGAAACAGGGTAGGATGTGCTTTATCCTGAGAGATGGACTAATGTTTATAAAACACTTCAAGACTGTTGGATGAAATGCTAACATTCAGCACCTATTTACAGCAAAGCATTGACTGAATGGACATTTATTTATTTCAGGTATGACCACTTCTCTGTCTTATGTGAGCTTCTTCCAGTGGGAATCCCATCATTAGCTGTGTGTCTACAGGCGCTACAGAATGGTACACACTGTCTATATCCTCTATCAGAGCGAATACCTATTCCAAAAGAAATAAAAGTTAACTGTGACTAAAGTTCTGCAAGATCAAACCACCTCTTAAATTTAACAGGCATGTCTGTGATCATGAAAATTGTTAGATTATAAACAATGTGTTTCTGATCTAATTTCATACTCTTTATAGGCACACAGGCATGACTATGGTAATAACAGCTGCTGTGGTTTCCACCCATTGTGTGGTTCCATTAATTTAATAAGGAACCTTATTATACTAATCCTCTTGTGTTTTTGAGTAGCGCATAAATTGACATTGATTTCCTTTCTCAAGTGTAATCTTTTTAAGCATTAGAAGCTATGAATTGCTTTTGAAACCAATCTGCTTAAACTGATTTTTGACTCGTTGCTCATACAGAAATGAGACTATTACACATAGACCACATTTCACTCTAAGGCCTTGTCTGTACCAACAAGTTGTTCTGCTTAAACTATACCAATGTGGATAAAGGAGGACAGCCTCCCTAAAATGGATGCAGCTATACCAGCATCAAGGTGCTTATAGCAGTATAGCTAATTCCCAGATGGGAAGGGGCATAAGCTATACCAGTAGAAGGTATTTATACCTGTATAACTGCATCCACACTAGCGACTGAATCAGTATAACCATTTCAGGAAAAAAAAGACCCTTAACCTAAATAGTTATACTGGTAGACTAGGCCTTAACCTGTAGAATTCTGCAAGGGTCAATTCTGTCTTCTGCATTTCTTCTTTTGGGGGCTAGGAAAGCTTCCTGAAACTTTTTTTTAAAAATTAAGATAATATTTTTAGACCAAGAGGGAAATGCAATGTAAAAAAACTAGGCAGACAGGTCTGGGGTGGCAGTAGTAATTTCTCAATGGAAAATTAACACACCTTACTGAAGTCTGTAGGAGGGATTTTCATAAGCACTCAGTTTTGGCCTAACCCTGCTTCTGTTTAAGTCAATGAGAGTTTTACCATTGACTTTAGTGGAAGCAGAGTTAAAATCCCTCCTTACTTGTATTATAGCTATTTGTGTCCCCATTTTTCCATTTGAGGCTTCACTTTTCCTCTGCTCCCCTCTTACTTTGATTGTCCTTTGCCCAGGTGCCTATTCTGAAAAGGTTAAAGAAAATGTGGAGAAACAGCTGGGGCTCTCAAGTCTGGAAATCGACACTTTCATGAGGTAAAGCCCCACTTGCTGGATTCAGATGCTTCTTGTTGTGTTGCGATGTAATTTTGGAGACTGACATATTCTTTTTGGACAGTGAAAGTTCAGGGACCTTTCCAGGGAGTGACATCTTTACACTTGTGACTCAGGTTTGCTTCTATCTGAAGCCCTCAGTAGACGAACTTCTTGAAAGAAACAGGTAAAAAAAAAAACAACTTTGTATTTTTGCTGTCTCCTCATAAGTGATTAGCCCATAATGTACATAAATGGTGCAAGAAAACTTAAGTTGACTTCTCTAAGGTGGCTAATGCTCTTAGTTGTGGAGCTTAGTTGGTGGATGAGGCGTTACATGACCCTCTGCTCTGAAATAGAGTGATACCAGCAGAGGATAACACATTTAGACCTGGATTCAGCAAATTGCCCCGACACTTGCCTAAGTCCATCCCTTTTTATCACAGCACATGCTTAAATTCTTTGCTGAATCAAAGTTTTGCTGCCATTGAAGACAAAATGTAATTTCTGAAAGTTCTAGTGAGAAAAAGATTAGTGTGTAAGTTATAAAGGCAAAATATGGTGCCTTAGGACCCAAACTATCATTCTCAACTAAATTCAAAGGTGATGTGTAAAATGGCATAAATTAGACTCCCTTACACTAATTTAGACTGCATTAGATCCATTCTACAACTGTGCAAGGGTGTCTACATCAGTGTGAGGGAGATTCCAATTTAAACCACTTCTTACATCCAGGGCCGGCTCCAGCATTTCTGCCGCCCCAAGCAAAAAAAAAAAATAAAAAAAAAGCCGCAATCGGCGGTGGCAGTTCAGCGGCAGGTCCTTCACTCCTAGAGGGAGTGAGGGACCTGCCGCCCCCGAATTGCCGCAGGTGCTGCCCTTCTCCCTTGGCCGCCCCAAGCACCTGCTTGTTAAGCTGGTGCCTGGAGCCGGCCCTGCTTACATCACCTCAGTCTGGCCTGCAGCCATCTGTCCCCATCAGTCACTGCTGTTTCAAGGAATATTCAGGCTGAGATGTATTTTCAGGTATGTCACAGGCTGGTTCAGCCCCTACCACAGAAAGAGGAGGATCGTTCATCCTATAATGATGCATCATTTTCAGCCGGATGCACTAAGGTAACTCAACACTCCACTTTGCAAGATACTGGAAATAAAGCTTGTGTTTAAAACATTCTGTGATTTCAAACTTGAGCACCACCATTTGGAATAAGTCAACATTAAGCAACCTAGTTGTTCTAAAACAATCGAACATGAAGCATATAGGTTTTCCCCATGTATTTGACTTGGGATGGCTCCATGGAATGCAGGTACCGAGTTATCCCACAGGAAGCTTTTGCTATGTGAGAGAAATAAAAATAGTATAGTGCTTTTCATCCACAGATCTCATGTGCCTTACAAGAGGTAAATATCACTGTCCCCATTTTACAGATTGGGAAGACAGCTACTCAGAACGGAAGTGACTATGCAGTGGCAGGATCTGGAATAGAAGCAGATCCTCTGACTCCCAGTCCACTGCCAATGCAATTCATGGTCTTGTTTAGTATATTTTTATCTATTTAAATTTTCACAGTTGTGGGAAATCACGGGGGCAGAGGAGGTCAGACAATAATTATTAGACAGATATTGAGATTCAAATAATTAAAGCTTTATACACCAGCTGTTTTAGCAGAGCTGTAAATACATGCTTTTAGGCAGCATTCATTACAACACATTTTCTACTCATTAAGGTGGGGCTCACACAAAGTAAGGTTCTCAACCAGCATTTCTATCATCCATGGAAATTCTTTTTGGTTGGTTTGTGTGTGTATATGTATTGTGAAATCAACATTTACCGATAAAAATCTAATCCTTCCAAGCCTATTTAAAGTTAAAGCCTATTTTGTCAATTCATATGTTATGCTGATTTTTTAACAGTTACTATGGCAGGGGGAGATTAAATTTCAAAAACTGCTTGAATTAGTAGTGACTTAAATCCCTACTAATTCAAGGTCAGGTTTCAAGTAAAAAAAAAGGCACAGTTCCTCCTTAACTGATACTCTTTTGCACCATTTTTTAAAACCACTGAATGAATGAGATGAGGAGGTTAACTGCCCCCAAAATGTAAGGTACAGTCCTGCAGCTTTAAATCCATTGCAGTCCTGTAAAAGATACATCCTTTCCTGCAGGAGAAATGGAACTTTAAGGCTCCAGCACAGTATGCTAGAATTCCATTTCTTCTCTCTGCAAAGGGTCACCTGATGATCTCATCTCATCTCTTTTGTCATGACTTAATTGCAAATGTACTTGGTGCAGTTGGCTAATAATCCTGGTGAAGAACATGACTTGTAGCACACTCTGTTCACTTCTTCCTTTGGTTTCTGTTTAGTCTTCTAGCCAAGTGGAATGCTGTGATGCAAGAGCTTCAAGCAGCCCTTGAGAGAGTTTTCTACATGTGTACCCTAGAAGAGTGGATGGAGGAGAATGTCCATCCCAGCTTACACAAACTGCAGGAAGTAGTGGATGACCTAGACAAAGCAATACAAGCACAATCCTAGCTGCCCTCACAAACTGCCAAACGTCTTATTTAAGACCCTGGCTGGTGCAAATTCATGAGTAACTGTATAGCCAGAGCTTAAACTACCCATGGAATAAAGTGGATGCAACTTCACTGAAGTTGAGTTGGGCCCTATCCACAGCAAGGAATTTGCATCAGCACAGCTAGAATGACCAAGTATGAAGATGTGGGGTTCTATCTTTACCTCCAACCAATGCCGAAACTCAACCTCTGAAATCAGCTACTGCAATATGCGTACTTGGCCAGACTTACTTCTGTGTATAACAATGAAAACAAGAATGAGGCCAAGCTTGGCTGTGTCCTTAGTAGTGGGAGTATAGGGAAAGGAGAAAGTGCATCAAGACAGATCTTGAATTTTGAAAATATTTCTCTTTTAGGTAAAAGTGACCTGAAAAAGTAATGCGGCAAATTCCAGTCACTCACCAGTATGAGCTGAATGCCCCCTTCCCCACCCCCAAGATTCCGCATACTTCTGCCTTGTTGTAGGTCTTTCCATTATGGCCATCTGATTCTTGCTCAGAGGCAGTGTTCCAGTACACATCCTACTGCAGCATTATGACAAAACTTCAGTCAATCCATGGCTCCAGATAAGTCCTGTTTGTGACATTCTTAGTTTCTAAAGTATAGAAAGAAACTTTAAAAAACAAAAAGCCTACATCCAGCTTTGAGCAGGTTCAAATCTGGAACTGAAGGTCACAACTTGACCTTTTTAAAAAAAAAAAAGTTATTAAAATACAGGTTTTAACTAGCTTTTTAGGAGAACAGGAGAAAGATGTCTTTGAGAGCTGTGACATCACAGCATGGTGTATGACAGGGCATCAAAGCAGGAGTCAGCTGGCTTTAGTGGACTTGCAATGAGAGGTGGGAAATGAATTTTTGGTAACATGCTGAACACTGCAGTCTGGTTATTTGAGGAAGTTTCTTAAAGCCTCTGAACATAACAGAAAAGTACCGAAATCACTTCAGGCACCCTTCAGTCCTTAGCTTCATAACTATAAATCTGACTTTTGTTGCATCTACTTGCAAAGTTAGAAACTAGTCTGAAGTCAATAGAAAGACACCCGTAGGCTTTCGGTGCTTGAGATGAGGGCTCTTAACCAGTTTACAAGAGCTATGAAACATGAACTTGTATGTAAACCATTAACAAGCATATTGTAACTACTGGGCACAAAATAAGTCTGTGAAAATCAGATACTCCAAGTGTGAATTTACAATAAATATTCAAAATACCTTTTAAAATGTTTGCTTTGTTCATTGCTTTCTTGAAACATCTAAATACAGAGTTTACAACTTGGCCCCATACTGAATCTTTAATGTCAACTTTTAAATTAGTATATCTCTGAACAACTGAGAAAGGCAGAGATACAATAAATGGGGAGAGGCAGTGTAGAATGGGATTCACAAAAGCTATCTCACTAGGCAGCTCCTTGCCTAAGGTAGGCAATGGGAGATGCCAAACTGAGGGAGGTGTGCTAAGCCCCTCCCGCTTGGAGATAGGTGCTTAAGTGCTGGCTGCAGGGACATGCATCCCTCTACTTGGCATTCTCAACTGTGAACCTCTGCATAGGCACCTATGCTGTTTTTGCAAGAAGCTGGGCAGGAGGGAAGCCTTTCTTCAACTTTTAGCCCAGTGGTTAAGGTACTCACCTGGGATGTAGGAGAGCCCTGGTTCAAGTCCCCTCTGCCACCTGAGGTGAGTGCTCTAACCAGTGAGCTATTCTGATGTCTATTTCAATATCTCCTGTGCAAACTGTCCACTGTGGATAAATACTGCTACTTTCTACACTACACTGAATGTCCTTGCCTCAAAGAGGTTGGGCCTTTGGTTCATTGTATATGATATGCCTTGCTCTGGACTTCTGGGGAATAAACAAGGATGGGTTAGCCTCAGGACATTTGGCTCAGTTCAGATAAGCCCTTTTGTAGCTCTTTTCAGCAGTAGATCTCAAAGCACTTTACAAAGGAGGTCAGTATCATTATCCCCATTTTACAGGTGGGGAAACTGAACCACAGAAACGTGAAGTGGCTTGCCCAAGGTCACCCAGCAGGCCAGTAGCTAGCGGGGAATAGAAATCAGGGCTCCTGAGTCCCAGTCCAGTGCTCTAGTCAGAAGCAATGTTATTCATGGTGGGAAATGGAAGGGATTTAAATAAAGGCATGAGTGTTTAAAATGTTACCATCCCACTATAGAATGCTAGTTCCCCCATACCTTTACAGATGTGCCTTAGAAATGAAGTCCAAATTAGACTTTAACACACTTCAAATTCATTTCTCTTTATTGGTCCATGCAGCTTCCCAACCCCAGCTGTCTGGGACAATGCTGCCACACCCCCTGGCTTGAACAAACACCAAATATGTGGTTTCCACCATTAGCACCCCCATTATAAAAATTGTTCCAGCACCCCTGGACTAGGAGTCACCTTACTGGCTGAAGGAGAGTCACTAGCACCTAGGCTGGCAGAGGCCTGCTTTAATTCTCAAAACTTGTAGCCACACAGTCCCTTCCTGTTTACCAATAAGAGTAGGTCTCTTCTTTCTGTTCTGCAGACAGCTGCTCCACTTTCTGGTATCTGACCAGCAGCATGTGCATATGCCATTTTGGTTTAATTTAGTGGCTCTCAACATTTCCAGACTAATGTACTCCTTTCAGGAGTCTGATTTGTCCTGCCTACTCCCAAGTTTCACCTCTCTTAAACAACTTGCTTACAAACTCAAACATAAAAATACAAACGTGTCCCAGCCCACTATTACTGAAAAAGTGCTTTCTTTCTCCTTTTTACTATCTAATTATAAAATAAATCAATTAGAATATAAATATTGTACTTATCAGTGTATAGTATACAGAGCAGAATAAACAAGTGATTTGCCTGTATGAAACTTTAGTTTGTACTGACTTTGCTAGTGCTTTTTATGTAGCCTGTTAAATTAGGCAAATATCTAGATGAATTGATGTAGTTAATGTAGTGCCCATCTTTAAAAAAGGGAAGGAGGAGGATCCAGGGAATTACAGGCCAGTCAGCCTCACCTCAGTCCCTGGAAAAATCATGGAGCAGGTTCCTAAGGAATCAATTATGAAACACTTAGAGGAGAGGAAAGTGATCGGGAATAGTCAGCATGGATTCACCAAGGGGAAGTTGTGCCTGACTAACCTAATTGCCTTCTATGATGAGATAACTGGGTCTGTGGAGGAGGGGAAAGCAGTAGATGTGTTATTCCTTGACTTTAGCAAAGCTTTTGATACACTCTCCCACAGTATTCTTGCTGCCAAGTTAAAGAAGTATGGGCTGGATGAATGGACTGTAAGGTGGATAGAAAGCTGGCTAGATCGTCGGGCTCCACAGGTAGTGATCAATGGCTCCCTGTCTAGTTGGCAGCCGGTTTCAAGCAGAGTGCCCCAAGGGTCAGTCCTGGGGCCGGTTTTGTTTAATATCTTTATTAATGATCTGGAGGATGGTGTGGACTGCACTCTCAGCAAGTTTGCAGATGACACTAAACTGGGAGGCGTGGTAGATACACTGGAGGGTAGGAATCAGATACAAAGGGACCTAGACAAATTAGAGGATTGGGCCAAAAAAAAAAAAAAAAAAAACCACCCTGATGAGGTTCAGCAAGGATGAATCCTATGCACTGTTACAGACTAGGGACCGAATGGCTAGGTAGCAGTTCTGCAGAAAAGGACCTAGGGGTCACAGTGGACGAGAAGCTGGATATGAGTCAACAATGTGCTCTTGTTGCCAAGAAGGCTAACAGCATTTTGGGCTGTATAAGTAGGGGCATTACCAGCAGATCGAGGGACATGATCGTTCCCCTTTATTTGACACTGGTGAGGCCTCATCTGGAGTACTGTGTCCAGTTTTGGGTCCCACACTACAAGAAGGATGTGGAAAAATTGGAAAGAGTCCAGCAGAGGGCAACAAAAATTATTAGGGGTCTGGAGCACATGACTTATGAGGAGAGGCTGAGGGAACTGGGATTGTTTAGTCTCCAGAAAAGAAGAATGAGATAAGGTTACACTGCATTCCCATCCTCGATTCCTCCCTAAAGTTTCTTCGGAATACCATATTAATTAAAAGGTCAATCTACCAGTGTTCTACCCAAAGAACCATGCCTCCAGAGAGGAAAGCAGCCTACACACACTAGATGTCAGAAGAGCTCTTGCCTTCTACCTTGACAGGGACTAAGACCTTCCAGGCCTCCTCCCAGATTGTTTGTATCATTTGCAGAAAGGATGAAAGGACAACCTACTTCCACTCAAAGACTGCTGAAGTGGGTTTCAGGTTGCATTTTAACCTGTTACAAACCTGCTGGGTTACAGGCCCCTCAGAGCTACAGCATTCTCTACCAGTGCTTGATCCACATTTCTAGTTCCACTGAAAGTTGTTCCCGTAACAGAAATCTGTAGGACTGCACCTTGGTCTTCCATTCACACCTTTGCCAAGCATTATGCCATTCTACCTGCTTGGGATGATACCACCTGTGGTGATGCAGTCCCCCCCCCCACCTCTCGCCCCCCCCCCTGACTTGGTTCCTCAGCACCCACCTCCTCATTGAGGTTCTACTTGGGAATCTCCTATGACAGAACACCCACAGGAACATGTTCTCAAAGGAGGAGAGGTTACTTACCTTACAGTAACTTGAGTTCTTCAAGATGTTTTGTCCCTAGGGGTGCCCCACTTCCCACCCTCCTTCCCCTCAGATGTGGAGGCTCTGCTTTGCGATTAAGAAGGAACTGAAAGGTGGTGGGTCCGTGCCCTTTATAAGCCCTTGTTTGGAGCACAAGGGGCTGCTCAGCACAGGCATGGGCCTGTGGAAACTGCTTTGCATTCTGTAGTCAAGAGTGCTCAGGTGCACCTGGATCCTATAGTGGAGCACCCATAGGGACAAAATCTCTCAAAGAACTCAAGTTCCTGTAAGATAAATAACCTCTCCTTGGCTTGCTCCACCAGCCCACCCACCCCGCCTGCCTCTATTCCCTAAAATTGGAAAGAGGCCGCAAAACAGAAATGCAGGCACAATCTCTCCCTCAGAGATTGCTGCCATAACACTTACTGCCAAGAAAGTCAGCATCTAGTTTGGCTTTATTCCTAGTGTGCCTTTCAGATCTCCTCCTGCTGACTCAAACCACCATCACCCCTAATACCAGTCTGAAATACTAATAAGTAACACGTATCAAGTAGTGGACTGTAATCCTAATTAAAGAGTTAAACTCCAGTAACTATAAGATCAAACTGCTAAAGACATGTTTCCTAAATAATCTATACCAAGTAATACCATTTGAATATCTTCCCTTTTTACCTTGCTTTAACTATTTGATTTGAACTTACTAATGCTTATTCTTTATACTGAACAGATCATGTCAATTTGGTTTAAAGCTAACATTTTTAATCTTATTCCTCCTCCTTCCTGTTTAGTGCACCTCCCAGTTTGAGTGCTGGCATGTTCAGGGCTTGATGCTTTTGTGCATCTCCTAAACAAAAAGGGGTAGATTATAAAAAAAAAAAAAAAAAAGCAATTTTATCATGTTGATGTTACTTTGGCCCAATATATTCAATTTTGTTTCCTTCTCACTAATGACAGCTTGGTATAGACACAATTAATGGAGTTTGAGCTCTAGATTTAACATTTTGATCAAGGCAGAGGTAGCTTTTCTAAAATCTACTAAAAAAAGAAAAATAAAAAGCAAGAACAATGTATAAAAATATATATTTTAACCACATGGGAAACAGATCTTAGAAAAGAGGACAACAATCACAACATATTTTGGGGTAAGGTTTGGTCACAAAGCACTGACATGTCTAGCTGTCCAGTCTTTCTTAACAGAGAGTATCCAATGCTACAAAGATCTTATCTAATATGCCAAAGACTTTTAAAATGGGGAACACTGCGAGCTAGGCTGAAGCTTCGTTTTAGCAGCTGGCACTTGAAGAAAAAAAAAAACCCCACATGGTGGACTTGCCCTGCAGTAGCAGATTTTTAAATAAATATGTAAAACAGCCTGACTCGAGGCTCCCATGTCTACTGCTGTTTTATTTGGAGAAGACAATTCCCATCCCTAAAACAGCAGCACAGGAAATTAAAACATTTCAAAGCTATTGCAAGGCAAGTGCTATTATATTTTATTTAAAAAGAATCACCCCTCTATTGCTAATCTAGGAGGCATTAAGCCACACATGAAATGGACCAATTTTATATCTGAAATTCTGGACCACCACTTTCAAACTTTTTTTTTATTTCTATTGGTTTCTAATTGTAAGTAACTTTCAGTCCTACTGTACTTCGCGTCATCAAACCTGCCAAGATAGTGGCTATCTTTGATTTACTATTTTAAGATGCTTAAAAACAATTTTTTTTTTAGTGATTAACTCTTTGAACTTAATGACAGGAATTAAATATATGTACCACATTGGAGTTTTTCTTTAAAAAAAAGAGTAACAGAATCTGACATTATAATATAAAGTCACTAATTCAGTCTTCCTATGTCCAGATACACCGTACCTGCAATGGATATTTACAGCAACCAGAAGTTTAAATGTGCGACTATCACCTTGATAATCGTGGAATGCAATCAACTAGTTTAAATCAATTCATTAGTACATCATTTTTCCTAGGTAATTATGAGGCACTGACAAAGTTCCAAAGCCAGCATTATCAACACCTACAAACTAGAAGGCAAAGTAAAATAGTATTTGCTTTGGATTCTATGCAAGCCACACATGAACAAATCCATATTGAAGCTTCTAGTTGAACAGTTTATGGGGGTGCAGGAATTTAAAGCAATTTGGCATCAGCAGGCACGCCAACTCAGACTTTTGCAGCTGTCACAGCAGAGGAATTCCTACACGTAGGGAAGACCCCAAGCCACCAAATCATGAGGTGACTTCTTAGATGCAATGCAGCCAATACAGCTTCCAAGCATTCAGAGGGCTCAGCTTTTTTAATTTCATTATCACTGTTAATACTCGTCCTTGGGTTCGTCTGCATCACTGGCATCCGTTTCACTGCTCTGCGACAGATCTTGATGGTTCTCTACTTTGTTCAGTTCCAGAAACCCGGTAATGAGCTTGGCAACTGCTTCCACGTCACTATGGAAAGGAATGAACGATGTTTGAATTAATGGAGGTGTGGGGCTGATGAGCCAGAGCAAAAGCACTCATTGCTGAATACATATCTATCTGAAGATCCAGTCAATATGTGGAATAAGACTATGATTAGCAACTCGCATAGGGCCTGTCCAGATTCATAAGCTGTGTGCGACTTTTTCAAGCTATTATAATCAGAAAAGAGACTAAAGTGGAACTTCATGAGTACCATTCTCCCAATGATTTTCAGACAAGAGGAGGTTTCCATTCACAAGTCAGAATATTTTCTAACAGTCCCTGCTTTACATTCCCTTGCAAGCTAAAGAACCTGTGGAATTCTTTCTGCTTCTTATCACTAGTAATAAAGATTCCTCAGTTAGTTAATAATTGTACTTATGCAGGAGGCAGAAGATTAATCTGCCTCACTCTCTCATAGCTGCACTACTTCAGCAGTGCTAACAGAAGGAGAAAGAATGAAGTAAGCAAAAACACAGTTCTAACTTGAAGACACAGGGAGCAGCACTTTTAGGGAGTATAAATGCACTTGAAATGGGTGGTCTATTTAGCTTTCAACACACTTCCTGCCACACAGAAGTATCTGATACAGGTAAAGCTATTGTTACTGAAATATGATGCAAGATTAATGTCTCCCATTAAGTCAATTACTCTTAAATAGTTTATCTAAAGCCCTTAAACATTTTGTAACGTTCATTATCACTCTCAACCTATCTCAAGACACCACATGCTTCTGACAATCAAAGCTGTAGGGTGACCTCTACATGTTTCCTTCTGGAGAGAAAAGAATAACTATTAAAATAATGTCATAGAAATAGCAAGATGGAAGCAGTCTATTCTCTCCTTAAAATTCACCTCTGCTGTGAGGCCTACAAAACACTCAACAATGGCTGTGACAGCTTCTTGTTACACTTACAAATCTCATTGCCAACTTGTGCTCGTCTTTTTGTCGTATCTTGATTATACTAAGACTGTGAGCAATTTGGGACAGGGACTGTCTTTTTATGATGTGTCTGTACAGTGCCCATCACAATGGGTCATCAGTATAAATAACAGCAATAATCAATGGGCCTTTTTTTCCTTTTAATTGAACTACAAGTAATAACTATTAGAGGCCTAGAATGTCTAATATTGTAAATCTCATTACACAGTTGCTCTTATTCTCAAATGCCTGCAAGGGTCTGAAAATCATAACTTGAATAATCCTAAAGATAGATTAAATAAGATTACCAACAGAGCTTGGACAATTCTCCCAACAGCCTCCTATAATCCAGCCATTGGCCCTATAGTTAATACCTACTCCTCTTATACACACACACACTCATAATCAAAAATAGCAGCTCATACCTTCTACAGCCCATCACTGCGCTCTGGGTCAGAGGGTGGGAAAATCCAGTGACAAATCGTAGCACTACCAGGTAACCCTTCCCAAAGTAACGCACTTTCTCCTCTTCCACGTTCACATCTCGAATCTCATTCAGCAAAGCGGCCACTGTTAGCAAAAGCAGGGGAAGAACATCAATTACAGCCATTCCCAACATTGCCACTTCTGATTTATATGACTAGGACTCTAAGCTCCCTCTCTCTGCTTTAATAATAATGAGCCTCTGTGCGAGGCTTCAGGACTGCTGCCCTCCTCCCACTCAGCTGGGTGTGCTCTACACTGCAATTCTGGGATCCCAAACTCCACCAACTGTGGTGAGGGCAAACAAACCCGGATCTGGATGCAAAGCAGAATGCACCAACTGGTATAGTTTGCTCTAATGAACTGGTACAGCTGCCCAAAGATTAATAAATGGATGATTGTCACTTATGCTTTCCTGCTGTTTTTCCCTCTTTCCTTAAAGAGGGTTTGAACTGTTTTCTGTATCAGGTAGTTAACAGCTGTTAAATGTATTGAGACTGAGCAGGTGTTGAAAAATTCACCATTCGGATCAGTCACTTTCAGACCATCTCCTGGCTTCTGGGTCCCCATGTTAATTAGCATTTGCTCTCCGTTTTTGGTACAAATGCCTACTCTCAAGAAACATTTGCCTATTGTTCATGAACTTCCCCTTTTGTGTGTCCTGAACATTAACGCTCACTCCTTCCTTGCCCCTCCCCCAAAATCTGTTTGAAATGTCATCATAATATTTAAGGAGGTTCTAAATGCTTTCAAGCCACTAAAAGCTCCCAACTATTTAAACATATTAGGAAGCAGTTTGATTTAGTCAAGCAAGGAGAGCAGATGTTTAGAATTCAAGAACATCCTGGGTTCTAGTTCCAATTTAGCCAAGGCTCACTGTGACCTCAAGCAAGTCACTTAACCTGGGTTTGACTACTGTCTGCAATTATGCAATTGAATCAGATGCAGGAACCTCAGTGGAAACCAGATGCAGTATTTAAACTGAGCCTTCCTGGATAAGTTCGTTTCTAAAAACAGGCATTAGGATTTTGCATGAATACTCGGAGGGCTTTTGTTTTTTAATTGCTGTTCCCCAAGCCCAGCCCTACCATAATCAACACTTTTTTGCTGCAGTGTGCAATACTTTAGCTTGATCTAGAATTAAACATAGCCTGGCGGGGAAAGCTACCTGTATCAAGGGTTAAGAGACTATCTTGCAGAGTAACAAACCAACGGGGGGGGAATGCATGATGCAACAGGAAAAAGAGTAGCCTGTTAGCTACAGCTATGACAGAGGCTATGAGCAGGAATTCTCCACTGATAATACTTCTATTCTAGAAATTCACTGATTTATACTATGCTCCTCACCACTGTACCTGAGAGCATAGAGCTGTATAAAAAAAAAAAAAAAAAAAAAAAGTCACCATGTTTGTGAATATATTTATTTCTAATTCTCATCCTCCAGGTCCCTGATGGGCTGAAGCTCCCTTGGGACTCCTCCTTCTGACAAGCAACCCCAGATGCTCGTGTCACATAAAGCTGAACATGCTGCTTTCATTGCATATCCTACTCAGGGAAGAGACCTCAAATAGCACCTATTTCTCTAGCATGGCAGCAAGAGAACTGATCCTGTCCCAGTTTCTCATTTTTATTTCTGATGTACACTGTTACCAAAACCAAATTTCCAGATAACATGAAAATTTCCACAACTTCTATTGCTTCTGAGGTACTGCTTTTCAGCACTCATCATCCTGGTACTCTCCCCAATACCAGCTCTCATGTGTACATAAAGTGAATCAAGTTTCCCCTCCTCTTTGTGCTATTCAAGGGCAGCGTCTAGAGCTCCAGTGAAAGCAACTGCTCAGTGCCGTGAAGTGACCAGAGCCCTTAAAAGCTGGGCTTGATTTCAGGAAATGCAGATTAATTAAATGGATTTTCTGTCTTGCATTTTCTAAGCAGGGATGGACAGTAAATAGTACCCAGAATCAAAGATCCAGTAATGATACACCACCTGTAGCTGTACATACATACACACAATAAATATGGTAGCTTAAAATTGAAAGAACTATAACTCTGCATTTCCACAGCATTTTTCACCCAAGCATCTCCAATTGCTTTACATACATGCATGGAGCCTCAAAACACCGCTGTAAGATACATATCCTATCCTTCTGACAAAAAGACAGGGTTAAGGAGATCTAACCAAGCCTGCAAAGTGAATCAATGCCAAATTAGGATTAGAACCTAGAAGTCTCAACTCCCCTGCTCCACTCGATTTCAGTATCTCTCACCATCAGTATTTGCAAAGCACACTGCAGATTTCAGTACATTAAAACGGGGTAAAATAGAGCCACAAATGTCAATATGCCCCAGGAAAGCCCTATAGTAGTGTGAAAAAAATCTGTGCACTCTGTCTATACTGTATAAGAGACCTTTAGCAATGTGGTATGCTCATTTGCATTTTAATACCCAGAATGCTTTTGCAGTTTAGCATGATGGTGGCATCTGCTCTCTGGAAACCAAAGAGCTAGGAATGGATAGAAATGGTTGACTGAGTGCAGAGCTCTAAAATATAATTTATAAAAAGATTTGCACATAATTCCACCTTCTCTGCCCAATTCTCACACTTTACTTCTGGGAGAATTCTACACTACTGCATGAGTGCATAACTAATAAGCCACACAATTTTTTGTGCCCAAAAGAAAAAAAAAAAAAAAAGCTTCCGCCAAAATGTTGCTACAGTTTCCCCTTTTGCCCACTACAGGGCGCTGTGGCACAAAAACAGCAGCAGCTCCCATCAGAAAATAACTGCGGACCAGAGAGCACTGTGGGGATACAAAAAAGCAGCAACTCCCAGCCAGCGAGGGAAGAGGGAAGAGAAAGAGCCTGCCTTTGTCAGGCCAGCTCAGGAGACAGGGGTTACGGGGAGACAGCATGGGGTGCTGGGGGGAGGGGGCTCAGACAGGGGCTCATAAGAGCTAGTGGGGGAGGACAGACTAGGGCAGGGGCTGAATGGGTGTGGAGGCACAGGGGTGAGGGAGATGCAAGGCCACATGGAGACGGGGAAGGGGGCACAGAGCCGCATAGGGACAGGTGGGGTGCAGGGCCATATGGGAATGGGGGAAGTGGGTGTCAGAGTGGTGGTGGAGGGACACATGTGGACAGGGTGTGCAAGGACACATGGGGGTGCAGGCACACGTTGGGACAGGGGCAGATGTGCCTGACTGAATGCGAGAGGCTAGGGGTCAGCCAGGGTCTGCATGGGGGAAGCTCCCTAACAATCCCTTCCCAAATCCCAAAAAAACCTGTTCCATTCTTTTCCCACCCATACCCCAAAACCTAAGTTCACACCCAGGCTCCTTCCCAGCATTTACTTCCCTCTCCCTCAGCTCCTGCGTTACCCCCGACTCTCCCCAAGTCTTTGCAGGGCTTCTGAGGGTGTGGGAAATACGGTTCTGTATTGTAGTTTAAACAAATTTTTACTCAGAGTTCTGTATTAATATGCCTAGTAAGGAATTGATTTGTCAAAAAACATTTCCTTAATCTTTTATGTTGTCTGTATTATTACAGACATACTTGCTGACAGGTATTTTGAAATAAATGACCCAAAATAATTAAAAATGGTGTGATTATATGGTGTTATTTTGACAAATAAAATATGCAGAATTTTAAAATATTGTGCACAGAATTTAATTTTTTGGTGCAGAATTCCCCCAGGAGTAACATTTGGTACCTACAGAAACACCTACTTTCTTACCTTGTTCATGGCCTGCTCTTGAGAGGGTCAGTATTTTTTTGTAAAGGTTGAATGTTTTAAGGAAGACTTTTCCCTTGTCCTTGTCAAATACAGCTTCCTGTAAAATTGCAACACATCATCAATTGTATCCTTTTCTTTTAAATAGGAAGGTGGCATTTACAACCTCCAAAAAAATGAACAGCCCAACACTCACCTGTAGCAGTTAGTTTCTGTTATCATAGCAATATGAACTTAATAGTTTTACTTATACTCACTCCTGTCCCATTACTGGATTATGAAGTCAAAGTTTTGTTCTTGGCTTCCCCTCAAACCCAGACTTGTCTGAATCTCACACTCTTTCCAGGACAGAATTTAAGTGGTTTTATTTTCCTTTAACTATAAGCTATCCCTGGCTTTAAGACAAGATGTCACACCTTGCAGAAACTGAAACTTGCTCTTTAAGTGTGCGTGTGGTTGTCCCACAACCCCCAGGCTACAGTGAACATAAAAATCTATCTACACCTTTCATTAATAACAGTGTTAGCTACCAACTGGGCAAAGTTTTTGACTTACACGATATGGTGACGTTTACATTAAAAAGAAAACGTCCCCAGGATTAGATGGCTCCAGGGACTGGAAACAGAACAGGGCATCTTTTGCATCTCGGTCATTTATTCAATTACAGCATGGGTTAGTATAATGACAGTCTTCCAAGTGCTTGTGAAGTGAGTTGGTAACCTCAGTCCAATTTCTGATGAACAGTTGTCAACATCATTTTAAAACATCACAAATAGCACTCTCCTGAGAGTAGGGAAATGTTGAGTGGGACTGGAGGTAGATCTGTCCTATAGTTGGTAGGCTCCTCCACCTCACTAGCAGGGACAGCATGTGCGGGAAGCTTTCACTAGTAACTTCATGTGCTACTCCTGTTCTCTTAGTTGAAAAATCACATGTTGCAAATATTTCAGCTTATAATTGCAAAAATATTCTACACAAAACAATATTACGGCAGATATGTTTGGCCAAGTCTTGTCTTTAAACACCAATTCATCTTTAACAATTTTTCCTGTACTATCAGTATAAAAATTACCCTCCCAGTTCACATTTACTATAAGTTACCAATATAGCTACATTTCTCAACAGTGTCTGACAGTGTAACTTGTTTACTTGGATTACACAATATTAATGATCATCTGGCTGCTGAAATCTACAGTCAACAAATACTTTAAGCCAGCACAACCCACTTCCTGTCTTCAGAGTTCACAGCATGTGTCTTACCTCCCACTCCTCCAGATTCTGTGCAGCCACAAAGAGACACCCAGCTATATAGAAGAGTTTCCATCCCAAGCTGTCTGATCAATACAAGATACACAGTATTAAATACATTGTTTGAATAGCAAGCAAAAGATAGTAAAACTGCTCACACACCCCCTCTGGGAGCAAAATAAGAAAGAAATGTGCATTTCATGACAGATGTTTTCTTCTTCAACAGCAAGATATAGTATTTTAACAGTGTTTTTCCAGGATCAAAAAAAGCAGAAGTTATTCGATTGTAGAAAGTTTTTTGTTGTTGTTTTAAAAACACTGGAATCAGTGCTATACAGAATTAACATATTTGTTGCTGGCAGGATTGTACGTAGTTCTGTTGTGGATATGATTTTTTTTTTCCTGAGAACTTGAGATATTGAAATACTTTAACCAGGGGCTCCTATAAACATGTTCCTCCTTAGCCTGTGATAACCCAGAGGACAAGGGTGAGAGACTGGGGATATTAATTTATTGAAACAAACATGTTTTCTTCAAACCAACAAAAGGAAGCAGTCAGCACATCTTGCCAAACACATATATAAAATGTCACATGCTGGAAGTGTTTACACAGTTCAATCTGTCTTAAGTGACTGTTCCAGGGACTATCAATTGCTTAACAAAGGTCTTTTACTAAAGATGGAGCAGAACTGGGCTCAGTATGTTTGGGGAGACTCCAGGGCAGTCTTAAGAAAGGATGTTGTCTTTTACAGGTGGTGCCTCATATAGGGTTCACTGTATTTTGTCCTGGAAAAATATACTGATTATAGTGGTAGTATAATGCACTGTTCCAACTGTGTCATTTGAAACAAAGAGGGATGCTCATAGGATGCTCTGCAGCTTTTTATTTATTTATGATGGGGGGTGGCATTTGATGCAATCTGATCCATTCCCAAAAGAACAGATAAAAATACTTCTAAAGAGCAAATTTTTGATGAGCCCTGAGGATTAGTTCTCTCTGGCAGGAGTGACTTAGTAGCATCCAGAGAGGAGTACTTCTATCAGAGGCATGGGACACTTCAGTTTGCTGGCAGAATTTTAACAATACCTATCCTCCCAGTGGAGTTAAAGAATCTACTAGCTAAGCTTTGTAAAATGCATTGAAACAAAGCATTACAGAGTGTTAAGTATCACTGTTATAAATACTCTGGGGATGTGCGAAAGCAAGGCTGGAAAGGAGCTGCGGAAATAACTAAAGAGGGAGAAAATAGAAGAGCATGGGGTAAAGTCTGGTGAAGGCAATGGGATGCTGCTAAGTTTTAAGATTTGTACCAGCTCCTAGAGTTTACGGTAGGTACTTTATTAGTTAAAAAAAAGTACAAGATATTGAGGATCAGGTGGAAGCTAGGGGAGAAAATCAGGTGAAAGAAAATTCCAACAGGAAAGAATAAAACTCTCCATAAAGTAACTGAACATTACCTTCACTATAGTAAGCAGCAGCCAGACCTATGGAAGATATTCCTGGAAAGAGAGGGGACAGGTATGATTTAAACATGCAACTGAAGAGATCTAAAAATGCCTTTATTTTACACACACCCAAGTTATGTCCATTAATTCTCACTGAAAGAAGAGCTAGCTTTGATTGCAGCTTTGCTGTTCCTTTTGATTGTTAACATCACTCAATGTAGAGAGCAAATAAAGCATTTCTTAATAAAATAATTCTCTTTCATATAATTATACCCTATTTTAAAAATGGGGAAACAGGCACAGATAGGCAGAAGTGGCTTGCCTAAGGTCAGGCAGCAAGACAGTGACCGAATCAGGAACAGAACCAGGTGCTCCAACTCCCAGCAAGTCTAACCATTAAACCTTGCTTCCACCCAAGGACAGCACTACTTTAAGTACTGAAGATATGCATATTAAAAAGGCTATTCTTAGCTGCAAGATGGTCCCACAGAGCATGGTAGTCTAACAGAAACTTGTGCATGCACTATTGGGGTAAACCTGTGTCATAAGGGTTGCCAAGTGCTGTCACATATCCAAGAAAGTTATTGGACGATTCCTCATGCACTGGAATGCCTTACTTCAATTATAATGTGGACCCAGGCTGTCAGTTTAACAAAATGTGTTTACAGTATTAAAAGGCAGTATGGTCTATTTAACTGGGAAATAGAATTGGGAACCAGGATCTCCTGAGTTCTACCACCAACTCTCAGCGTAGTCTTGGGCAAACAACTTACCCACTCTTTGATTCTGTTTCCCCATATGTAAAAGAGGGATAGAAACACCATACCTAACTTGCAGGAGGTGCTGTGAGGCTTCATACTTTACGTCTACACAGTAGACAAGAAACGTTATCTAAATGCGAGAGGTGAAATCCTGGGCCCATTTAAGTAAATGGGAATTTTGCTGCTGAATTCAGCACGCCCAGGATTTCTCCCCAAGGGTTTATGGATAGTCAGCTGTGTCTTCATGCTATCCATAAGGGTCAGTGGAGACTAAAGTTGAAGTGATTTCACCTTCCCAAATAATACTTCCCAGAAATCTTACAAGTCATCTTAATGAGGTTTCTCTCAGGAAACATTTGTAACCCGCTTCCCTTAAAAGAAGGATTTAAATGGATTTAGTCCTACACACACACTATTTGTGACTGGCATAAAAATACAAGCCAAGGAAAAGCAGGTCTACGTTACTCATTCATCTCTTCACTTATGGAGAAGAATCATCAGTGTCTTACCAACAAAGAGAGACCAAGATCTGATGCCAGGTGATCTCTTCAAATGCAGAATGGAACTTGTGCGGTTTTCAAGCAACATGTACATCTTCAGGAGAAATTCCCTACAGTCTAGTCACACTCATGAAACCTAGCAGGACAATGAAAAGGAGTAAGAACTTACAAGTTATTGCTGTACCCTTTGTTCTTCCTTTCTACGCCCCAATATTTGTTAACCTTCAGTCATGTCAATCTAGACCAGGAATCGGCAACCTTTGGGACGCGGCACGCCAGGGTAAGCCCCCTGGCGGGCCGGGCCAGTTTGTTTATCTGGCCGAATTTGCAGATGTGGCAATCGCAGCTCCCACTGGCTGCAGTTCACTGTTCCAGGCCAATGGGGCCTGCGGGAAACGGCGTGGGCCGAGGGACGTGCTGGCCACTGCTTCCCACAGCACCCATTGGCCTGGAGCAGCGAACTGCGGCCAGTGGGAGCCGCGATCAGCCGAACCTGCAGATGCAGCAGGGAAACAAACTGGCCCAGCCCGCCAGGGGCTTACCCTGGTGGGCCACGTGCCAAAGGTTGCCGATCCCTGATCTAGATTATAATCTATCCAGGGCAGGGATATGGTGTTCTACTTACATGTAAAATACCATGCACATTTATGACACTGTACAATAATCACCATGGAGACTTGCAAAACAAGACTAACAAAGGTTTGAACCCTGTAAGAAATGTCTCATTCTTTCATTAAGGTTCCCTTCATTCCTAGCATAAGCAATATCCTTAGAAGAGTTTCCAAAACTGGCTGTCAAAATAAAATTAGCATTGCATCAACTAGCAATTGTGAACTAAGGAGAAAAGAAAAGCAATGGAAAGAGAGTGGTAAGTTCTTATACAAAGCATTTCTTCAGCTAACAGGAAAGGGCAACAATAATGGTTCAGCCCAGCAGCCAAAGCAGGACTAGGCAGCACACTACAACACAGAATACAGGATTTCACGACTCAGTCCCTCACTCTAGGGTTGGGAGAGCTGCAGGATCAGCCCAAACGGGAAGAAACGCTTCACAAGGCACTGAGCTATACCTACAGCAAACTCAGGAATGTAACTGAGTGGTACTGTAGACAGCCATATGCAGCCCTCCTCAACCAGAAACTAGGCCCAACACACATTGAAAAAGATGGTGGGCATTAGGAGAGAAGAGAGGCATTAATTATAAACATTAAGACTGGACAAATAATTTTCATCAAATAACCACGGCAAGAAATTATTTTAATCTTTGAGCAATTGCAGCTTCCAACAAACACTCTGTTCTACCTATGGTGACTTCAGCACAAGCATAGTAAAGGATTTAGACTAGGGGTCCAGCAGGAGGTGTGTGAGGGCAGGACTGATTTGGTCAGGATGGATTACCACTGAGGAGGAGACAACAATGGGGATAGCTTTCCAGAAGGTTTAAAATGTCTCTTCTAGTGGAGAACTAGTTAGGGGGGAGAGGGACTGGGGGAAAAGGACAATAGGTTTTCAAACTGTTCTTCATTATGGTGATGAATACGCAGCCACAACCCATGGAAGGGGAGATGGGATCACATTATTTTTGTGAAATACCATGTATGCCACAACATTTTTAGTAGGCCCAGCAGAACAGGCTGTGGATGGTATACCAGCATTAACTGTGAATTTCCTCTATTTGATTGGTTTGTGTCACAATCTTGGTATTACTTAAATGTAAAAGAGAGGAAAAGTGTTGTGCAGCCTTCCCCAAGAGTGTCATCTAGAAGACAGATGATCCTACCTACTGCACACATTACCTTTACTCACATTACCAGAGAGTAGTTATCAGTGGTTCACAGTCATACTGGAAGGGCATAATGAGTGGGGTCCTGCTGGGATCGGTTCTGGGTCTGGTTCTGTTCAATATCTTCATCACTTAGATAATGGCATAGAGTGTACAATACTAAACAGGAAGGGGTTGCAAATGTTTTGATGGACAGGATTAAAATTCAAAATTATCTGGACAAACTGGAGAAATGGTCTGAAGTAAATAGGATGAAATTCAATAAGGACAAATGCAAAGTACTCCAATTAAGAAGGAATAATCAGTTGCACACATACAAAATAGGAAATGACTGCCTAGGAAGGAGTACTGCAGAAAGGGATCTGGGGGTCATAGTGGATCGCAAGCTAAATATGAGTCAACAATGTAACACTGTTGCAAAAAAAAGCAAATGTCATTCTGGGATGTATTAGCAGGAGTATTGTAAGCAAGACATGAGAAGTAATTCTTCCACTCTGTTCTGCGCTGATTAGGCCTCAACTGGAGTATTGTGTCCAGTTCTGGGTGCAACATTTCAGGAAATATGTGGACAAATTGGAGAAAGTCCAGAGAAGAGCAACAAAAATGATTAAAGATCTAGAAAACATGACCTATGAGGGAAGATTGAAAAAATTGGGTTTGTTTAGTCTGGAGAAGAGAAGACAGAGGGGACATGATAATAGTTTTCAAGTACATAAAAGGTCAGTACAAGGAGGAGGGAGAAAAATTGTTCTTCTTAACCTCCGAGGATAGGACAACAAGCAATGGCCTTAAATTGCAGCAAGGGAGGTTTAGGTTGGACATTAGGAAAAACTTCCTGTCAGAGTGGTTAAGCACTGGAATGAATTGGCCAGGGAGGCTGTGGAATCTCCATCATTGGGGATTGTTAAGAGCAGGTTGGGCAAACACCTGTCAGGGATGGTCTAGATAATTTAGTCCTGCCTTGAGTGTAGAGGACTGGACTAGATGACCTCTCTAGGTCCCTTCCAGTTCTATGAAGATTTGGTGAAACAAACTACACCCTTAAGGCAATTGCAAGCAAATCAAGTAGTATATAAACCAGACACTTTTCTTGTCTTTAAGTGGCCTTAAAGACCTTACTGCATTCTCACCCTTTCTCAGATGAAAGAACTCTAGCTGTTACTGCAAAGCTGACATGGCATGACATAATGCAGTACCATGTGGAGGCAGTACATCTAATGGTTAGAGCTGGAGGTGGTCAGGATTCCTGGGTGGTATTTCTGGCTCCGCCACTCAGTCACTGGGAGAGTTTGGGCAAGCCGCTTAACCTTTCCATTTATGCAACTCTAAAATAATACTGAGCTTCCCCATAAGTGTGTTGTGAGTCGTTTTATTTGTAAAGTGCTTTGGGATCATTGGCTTGAAAGCATTATATGGTTCTTTTATCCTGGGAGATCCTGAGCACTTACAATTCTTATTGAGTTCAATAAGAATTGTGCCTGCTCAGCACCTCTCAGGATCAGACCTTATAGGTATCATTATTACATTACTGAACTAACAATTCCTATGTCTGCAGCATCAGTTAGCGGAAATTTGGCTTTCAGTGAATGTTATCTGCCTACATTACAGGATTCTACATCCCTTACAACTCACTCAACAGTGCTTTAAATTGACATTACGAAGCAAACAGAGCCAGACAGCCTCACACACAACTAGGTTCTGAGAAGACAGAAATGGCCCAATCTTGCTTCCTTACTCATCCTGTTGTTCTGGGATACTGCATGAAGCACACTTTTACTGTGGGTCACTTTAAACACAAAGTTTAGTTTTAAAAAAATTATAAAACCTAAACAGAAATATATTCATGATTTTTTTTTTTTATTTAAGTGAAAACATTCCATGGACCTGATTCAAATACTTCCTAGCAGCAGGTGCACAGGAACCTGACAGCGAAACAGCCAAAGCTGAGTCACGATCCTGCATTAATTTCTGCTAATACAGAATCATTCAGCCCCTTTTACCTCTCTGCTCTGAATCGGTCTCCCTCCAAATCAAATCTTAGCCCAGTCTTTCTAACATCTCCTGGCACATGTCCAGCTGTCAACTGAAACTCAACGTGACCCAAAGCAAGCTCTTCATCTTTCCCTGCAGATGCTAGGTGGAAAATATTTTAGTCTGGAACTGCAGAGGAGTCACTGTTTTGTGTTTGTTCTATAATTCACTAGAAAATAGCGGGGGTGCCACATGATTCCTTCCCCATCCTATTATTCCTGGCATACTGCAGCTCTGTTGTTTTATCAACATTCCGTTGGTAATTAATTCCTGCTCCTCGCCCCAGCCTCAGTTGCCTCAACAAGAAGAAAGGGAAAGATGTGTTTGGACTGAGCTCCCCTCTGATGCATTAATCAGACAATGGAGTTTCCCCCCCATTTCACCCCCCCCATCCCCACCGCATGCAGCCTGCTCCTCCGGCCCCCTACAATGCCAGCCCCCCACTCTGTACAATCCCCGCAAATCCCAGCCCCGCACCCCCTACACCCGCCTCACTCCCATCCCCCCGCACGCTGGGAGGGGGAAGCAGCACCGTCACTGACCGGTTCCTTCCCGCAGCAGCGCGGCCCCACACGGACGCGCATCAAACGGGACTCGCCGCGGACTTTACTTCCCGAATCCGGACGAGAGGCGCTACACCATAGAGTCGTTGGACCCGAGCGCCCTCCCCGATCACAGAAGAGATTGAACACCGCGCGCTAGAGTGTCGATACGTAAATAGCGCCGGAACTTCGGCGGCCATTTTTACTTCGGGCAAAAGTAATTTCCCCCCCCCGCGAAAATACCCACTAACTTCTGTGTATGGGCTTGGTGCCTAAATCCAAGATGGCGACCAACTTTAAATCCTTTCCGCCCATATCCAAAATGGCGTGTTAAATTAAGGTTTTACAGCTGCCCAAATCCAATATGGCGTCTTGCGTTAACTCTTTCCCGCCCAAATTCAAGGTGGACTGTTAAGTGAAGGTCTTACAGCTACTACCCAACTCCAAGATGGTGGCTGAGGCACTCTTGCAGTGAAGGCCTTAGGTAAACACTGTAGAACCAGGGAGACTCCTGGAGGGAGGAGAATGGTTTTGTTGAGTGAGGTTAGTCTGCAGTTCTCAGAGGTGGTGAGGTCCAGGCAGTGGACCAGGACCTATTTTTCCTCCCTTGGTATCCTGCTGTTAATTGATTTATCTCCTTAGACCGACCTCACACTTGGTAAAGCAACCCCCATCCTTTCACGTATTTATTCCTGCTCCTGTCCTGTATTTTTCACTTCATGCATCTGATGAAGTTGGCTGTAGCCCACGAAAGCTTATGCCCAAATAAATTTGTTAATCTCTAAGGTGCCACAAGGACTCCCCTTTTTTGCTGATACAGACTAACACGGCTACCACTCTGAAACCTGCTGTGGTTGGAGACAGTGAGAAATGTGCTGGTGAGTGACTCCTCCGACCTAGGAGGTAACAGAGCAAGAATTTCAGAGCTTGCATGGGAAACTGGGGCCTAAACAGCTGCTCCTATTGTTTGTGCTATGGGCAGCCCTGTTCAGTCAGAGTATGCACACCACAGCTGTCACCGTAGCATAGCATCTGGCCACATGCTGGCACTGGTGCATGCATTATACAGCTACCAAGGAGACTAAGAGACCCCATAGTGTCACAGACGGTGACCACATAATAGTTTACACTTATAGCACCTGCCATCCCAAAGTACTTTATGTGCATTGACTGAGCTTCACAACCCTATGGAGGTGCGTATTATCTCTATTTAAGAGATGAGGAAAACAAAGCCCCAGGAGGTCACAGAGCTGGGAATAGAACCCATGAATCCTGACTCCTAGTTCCTTATGCTAACCACTAAAAAACACTGCTTTTCTAGGATTGCTGTTAATGTCTATATATAGAAACATAGATAGACACTTGTGCATGAATTTGGAGATAGATAAACAGCACATCTTTGGTTCAAAGGTTTGTATTCACACAAACATACTTTCTGTTAGTCCAGTAGAAGAAATTACACTACTATGCCTTGTGAATTTTTATTAGAAACAGTACATTTTGTTTTGCACTTTTAAGCTAATGCTAAATGTTATCAGTGTTGCCACTTCTTGTCATTTTATCAAATGTCTTGCAATATTTCATGTTTTTCTTAAACCCCCAGCTCCTGGAGTCATGATATTATGTGGTGATCTCATCTTATATATTTTTATAAATATGTTTCTAGTCCTCATGGTTATGTAGAAAAGCTTAAAAATGCAAACCATAAGGCTCCAAAACCAAAAGGCAAATAATAAATCCCAAAATTATTATTTTTGTACATCTCATGATTTTAAAGCCAATCTCATGGCTTTTGGGGAGGGAATGACTCATGATTTTTGAATGCTAGGGGTTGATAATTCTCTAGTATTTTTAAAATCAGTATAACTATTAATAATGTGCTTTGACAAACATGGATTCCTCAAGTATCAGGGGGTAGCCGTGTTAGTCTGTATCTACAAAAACAACAAGGAGTCTGGTGGCACCTTAAAGCTTAACAGATTTATTTGGGCATAAGCTTTTGGGGGTAAAAACCTCACTTCTTCGGATGCAACACTTCTTGCATCCGAAGAAGTGAGGTTTTTACGCACGAAAGCTTATGCCCAAATAAATCTGTTAAGCTTTAAGGTGCCACCAGACTCCTTGTTTTACTGATTCCTCAGACATTTATTAATCCATTATCTCTCTTTACTCTTCCTATCTATTGCTTAAAATCTGACCTAAAATTGTTTGTTTAGGGAAAAAAATTACACCTTATAATTTAGGATAAAATAATAAATTTATGCAAACGAGATCTTAAATAGCAGCTACTAAAGCTAGACTTTTTTAAATCAGCAGAGTTTTTAGAGAGCTAACTGTGGCCATTAATGTTGATTTTCAATAAGTCTTGGAACACTAGGGAAATTCTAGAATATTGGAAGAAAGCTAATATTGTGCTAATTTTTAAAAAGGGTAAACAGGATGACCTGGGTAATTATAGGCCTGTCACTCTGATATCAGTCCCGGGCAACATAATGAAGTGGCTGATATGGAATTAATTATATTACTATAATTAATACCAATCAGTATGAGTTTATGGAAAATAGATCCTATTAAACTAACTTGATATCTTTAATTAAATGTATAAGTTTGGTTGATAAATGTAATAGTGTTGATATAATATATGTAGGCTTCTGTAAGGTGCTTGACTTGGTATCATATGATGTTTTGATTAAAGAAACTAGAATGATACAAAATTAACATGGCACACATTAAATGGATTAAATGCTGATTAGCTGATAGGTCTCAATGTAATTCTAAACAGCGAATTATCATCAAACAGGTGTGTGTCCAATGGGATCCCGCATGGACTGGCTCTTGGTTTTACACTATTTAACATTTGTATTAATTACTGGGAAGAAACCACAAAATCATCACTGACAAAGTTTGCAGGTGACAAAAATTGGGGGAGTGGTAAATTATGAAGATGATAGGTCACTGATAGAGAGTGATCTGGATTGCTTGGTAAGCTGGGCGCAAGCAAAGAATATGCTTTTTAATATGGCTAAATGTAAATGTATATACATCTAGGAACAAAGAATGTAGACCAGACTTCTAGGGTGGGAAACTCTATACTGGGATGCATTGACTGAAAAAGATTTGGTGGTTCAAGAAGGATGTTGATAAATTGCAAAGGGTAAAAAGCCACAAGAAGGATTAAAAGGATTGGAAAACATGCTTTATAGTGATAAACTTGAGGAGCTCAATCTACTTAAAAGAGAAGGTTAAGGGGTGACTTGGTTATAGTCTATTGATACCTACATAAGCAACAAAAATTTGATAATGGACTCTTCATGATCCAATGACTAGAAGTTGAAGCTAGACTAATTCAGACTGGAAAAATGGTGTAAATTTTTGACATTAAGAATAATTAACCATTGGAACAACTTACCAAGGGGTTTGGTGGATTCTCCATCACTGACCATTTTTAAATTAAGATTGGATGTTTTTCTAAAGACCTGCTCTACAAATTATTTTGGGAAGTTCTATGGCCCATGTTATACAGGAGGTTAGACTAGATAATCACAATACTGTAGTCTCTTCTGGCCTTGGAATCTATGAATCTTCATAGTACAATATTCACTTGTGGAAGGGAAATAGCCTAAATAGAAAATCATTAATTGACAGTCTATTAAGTGAACTGAAGAATGACCCTACGATGAAATAAGGAAAAAAAAGTCTCCCTCTGCCTACTCTTCTAGGTTTAATGAGACTGTTAGAATTAATTCTACTAATAAAACCGATGCTGCACTGTAAAACTCGTTATCCCCATTAATTTATAATCAAGAAAATGCACATGCATAAGTCCTGTTCCTGCACTCCTTACTCAGGCAAAATTCCCATTAAGAAGTGCAGGACTGGGATCATTGAGGATTGAACCCAGTAAAATTCTCTTTCATGTCCATAATTTAGTGTTCTGTCTTCCTGCCTGCATAGAGCATGCTGCAATGTTTGTTGTACAGTTTCATATAACAGATATACTTTCAAAGGCTAGAGCACCGTGAAGATTTCTCATTGGCTCAATATCATACTCCATGATCGGTTCTTTTCTTCAGTTCTTGAAACAACTGACAGTTGTGAGGGGTGAAAACGTAAATTTGCCCCTTTTACAATTTTCAAAGTATTCTTCCCTGTGGGGAAAGCTGCTACTGACAACTCAGACTGCTGGTTTGGTATGGGCTGCTTTTAACAAGCTCTCTCACATGTGATTCCAGCTGGACATGGGTGAATAGGAAGCTGGTAGAGCCCAGGGGTGACTGGGTAAGTGGGGAGCAAGAGAGGAAATTAGGTATGGAGGAGTTGGGAGATTGTGGATGGGGTGGGGTGGGCAAAGCTATACAAGCAGTGTGGGGTAGCCCAATGCCTCTGCATGAAGGCACTGGCACTTAAAGGGTGCACTCAGTACTGCTGCTTCTACTTCTTCCATAGGAAGGTAGCAGCACTGAAAGGAGCACTTGCCACTTGATGTGATGATGGCTTAGTAGAAATACCCTCTGCCTTCATGGTGCTACTGACTGGTGCTCCAGAGAGCTGAGGCAGTAGTGACCAGGAGTGCCAAACCTTTATGGGTCAACGTATTGATGCATGAAGGTTCTCCACGGTTCTGCAGCCTAACTAAGTGTGCCAGGGAGTAGAGGCATCAATGCCCAGGGATCCCTTCAAGTGTTAATGCCTCAGCCCAGAGGCACAGGATTTCTCCATCAGGCACCCCTGCCTTGCACATCCCTGTTAACCCTCCTGCCCCTTCTAAAGCCTGGCTCAACCTTTAAGATCCATTCATCTCTGTTGGCTTTCCTAGAGTCCGCTCTCTCCCTCATACGCAACACCCTCCTCCTATAGTCTCTTCTCAGCCCGATTGCCATCCTCCCCCCATCCAGCTCACTAGAGTCAAAAATAGCTGATGGTTCTTAGCAGTTGAATCAGCTGATCTTCGGGAAATCTATGTATATGTTCTTGGAATAGAGGAATAACTGTGTAATTATAAAATGTCAAAAGTAGCCTGTGTCCAAGATGTTATCAGAATGTGTTTGTGTGAAGCTTGCAGTTTTTATGTGGATTGTGGCGGTTTTACTATAGGAATCCAAAGACATATGAGGGAAACAGAAACATTTCAAAAAATGGGAGTACAGTATTCTTTAATATTTCCTCTGCAAAAGTTAATAAATATTTAATTTCAAAATATATAATTTAGTTTGACTGTGGAAGAATCATTGTGCCAACTTTGGAGACTAGCATCTAAGGATCAGGAAACCCTTTCACAAACTGAAAATATCATGAAGAGCGCCACCCTTTAATAATTCCTAGTCTTGAGATGTTTAGAGACTTACTTCTAACTTCAAACATGGTTCACAGCTGCAGACTGAGTGTGATATCCATAGGAAAAAAATGACATTAAGAGAGTAAAATAGAATGTGACAGCATCTGGGATAGAGATGGCAGAAATATAGGAAATGCTGACTGTCACAGCTGTGAAAATAACACCTCAAACTGAGCTGTGTGCCAGTCCCGCAGTAGGAGTACAGTAACATTCACTTAACATTTTCAAAAGTGGCCACTGATTTTGGATGTCTCTATTTCAGGACCTCCAATGTGAGACATCCTAGCTTGATTTTCAGAAGTGCCAAAAATTCATGACTCCTAATAAAGGCAATGGGAAATGCAAATACTGGCACCTCTGGCCATAAATGTCTGGGGTCACAGATGTCTCAGGTTGGACACCAAAAACAGAGAGACCCAAGATTAGTCTGTAAATTTGTACCTTAGGTTTTTACAAAAACCAGGGGTCACCCAATGAAATTAAGAGGCAGCAGGTTTTAAACAAACAAAAGGAAGTATTACTTCCCTGTATAAGTGTTGGCCGAGGTTCGGCCCTTAGCGGGGCATCCCACTGCCTCGCTACAGTCCGCCGTCTGTCCGGGTCTGGCAGCAGTCTGGGACAACAGACACACAGTTAGGGGTCAGGCCCGTAAACAGGGGCTGAGGCAAAGTCTATAGCAGGCCAGGCTCTAGGTCAGGGCAAGGCAGCAATTAAATAGGCAATCAGGCACCCAGGCCCTTGAGCAGGGGCTGAGTCAGTTTGTAGCAGCCCAGGCCCTGGGTCAGAGCGGGGCAGTAAACCAATAGTTAATCAGGTACCCGGCCTCTCTAGGCCAGGGGAAAAAGGGGGAGTCTGCCACCCAAGGAGTGGGTAGCAGGGGGGATGCAGGCCCTCCCATTCCACTGCGTCCCAGCCCAGGGCCCTAGCAGCAGCAGAAACTTGTTGCTGTCAGTGGGGATCCTGGCCACAACACACTGACATCAGTTCTGGCAGTGCAGCAGCCAGACTGAGGTCGGCTGCCCCCAGGCTACTTCCACACTCCCCCTTGTATGGTACCTGGGCCGTCTTAGTGTCATTGGTGCTCTCCACCAGCATTGGCTCCTCTGGGTAGGTAGCGAAGGGCAGGCTCGGCTCCTTCTTGGGGTAGCTGGCACGGGGCAGGCTTGGCCAATCCTCCTCAGGGTAGCTGGCACAGGGCAGGCTCGGCCAGTCCTCCTCAGGGTACCGGGCGAGGGGTAGGCTCGGCCGGCCCAGTGAGTCAGTAGGCTGTTTCCCAAGCAGGAGCTCAGCCACAGACATTTGCTTTCTCCACCAACCTGGGCTCCCCTGAGTGCTGCAGGCGGGCTTTTATACTTCCGGGTCGGGGCCGTGACCTCGGAGGGGCGGGCGCCGGACCCGGTGGCTCCGCCCATGTTAGTATTAGGGGAGGTTCAGCCCTCAGCAGAGCTGTGGGGTATCCCACTGCCTTGCTACATTCCCACAATGCACAGTTTCTGAAGTTGAGCATAAGCTTGAAGTGTTTGCCAGAAGCTGGGAATGGGCTACAGGGGATGGATCACTTGATGATTACCTGTTCTGTTCATTCCTTCTGAAGTACCTGACATTGACCGGATACTGGGCTAGATGGACCATTGGTCTGACCCAGTATGACTGTTCTTATGTTCCTGCACAGATTTGCATAGCTGCATGGTTTTTTTGTTTGTTTGTTTGTTTGTTTTAAAGGATAAAATGGAAAAGAGATCCCAATATTGAATTTGACCTTTGTGTTAATGTCTGAAAATACTGAACCTGTGATCCAGGTGCATAAGGATCTGCGGTTTAAATTGGAGAAGTCTTTTTCATGGAGTTGGGTATATCTGCTGTTTTGGGAAGGAAAACTTTTGTGGTAAATAATACCATTACAGCTGAGGCTTCCAGTTGGGATCTGAATAAAAACAGATTCAAGGTCATTGTCACTTTTTAGCCTTTAAAATGTAAAAGGTCACAAAAGAGAAGTGAAACATGTAAAATCACATGTTCTGTGCTTACTAAATCATGAAAACCAGAGTTATAAAACAGGAAATTATCATTTGCATTGTATTTAGCTGTAGTAATATGATTTTTCCATAACCTTCCTAAATCCAGAAGGAGCTGTCTTAGAATGAAACTCAGAGGGGAAAAAAATAAAAGGAAAGAAGAATGCAGTTTTGCCCATGTGTAATTGTTGAATATTACATACAAACAAACTCAAGAACAGCAGGAAAAGCTATTCAAATCTCTCTGTATGTCAATTACTTGCCATTAATGTTAACTGTCTCCTTAAAGGGAATGTGAGTACAGTTGTCATGCAGAGGATATATGAGGCTCCATACTACTGTGCATAATTACAGAGTTTACATGTTTCCACTGTTTGCTATTTTCTGATTTATAACAGCACTTTAAATTATGCTTGGGACACCAAAAGGGCCAAATACAGCCTACAAACAGCTTCTCTTCTCACTGCAGGGTGAGGGCAAAGCCGCTTTTCTGCCATTTTTGTTATTGCAAGTGAACAAAATATAGAAACCATTTCTATTTGTCTCTCAAGGAAGACAAACAAATAGTGCAGTTGTGTTCATTTATTGTTTATTGAAATCAATGTAGGCACAGCCTTCAGGGCTGGGGGCAAGTCAGTCTACAATGTAGATACTATAGTTTAAGATAAGCTCTCTTGTTTCTTTTTAATAGTCATGGTGAAAAAAAGCAACACAAAAAGCTCAATTAATATAGGAATGTCTTAACACAAAAAAACTCAAGGAGATCTGTGGAACTTCACGTTAGTTTCTGCTTTTGAGGCGCTAGAAAAGCATATCCTGTATGGAGTGGTGAAGTGTGTACAAACAAAGCAGTGCCCTTTAGCAACGTGTGAATGTCAGTCTTGAAGCTATTGCCCCCACTCTGTCCTAGCCGAGCTGTGAGAATGAGGCGTTACCTTTACCTCCTCTGCAGCAGAGAGGCGCTGTCCCTTGCAGTTCCAGATAAGTGCCTGGGACTACGTGACAGCGCTCAGGTCTACAATGAACACTTCTAACTGAGTGGGAGGGAGGGAGTAGAGGCTGCCGGGGGAGCCGCTCAGGGGACAAGCAGGACAGAAAGAATTTACATTAAATAATAGGTGAAAAAGAAGAGCACTTCGCTTCTTTTCCTGGAGCCTGTGCTTGACTCCCTACCCTTGTCGCCTAGTTTTTTTCCCCTAATATATACATGGATCTCTTTAATAGCCGCAACATGCTCCAGACTTTACCTCATGCTGTTTAATTTCTACCAGCCAGGACATAATTTACTGTAGGTTAAATGAGGCAAGCAGCAAGGTACAGTATCTCATTCTTTTCCCTTCCTTTCTCAGTCTTCTCTTTCATTCCTTTAGCTGCATGGTGGTTATTTTGTTACAGCTTGTGGTAGCCCGTCTGTGTGTTTGTATAGACATAAAAAATGTTAGATTTCCCCCCTTTGTTCTGCATCTGGGTGCCAAGCAATGTACTGCGGTTGTGACAGTGGGAAATTGTTAGCCTTGTGCTGACTTTGCGAAAAAAAAAATCGATGATGGTAGTGAGAATCATGAATCGTTTCATTGCAAATGATCAGAATTCAAGGCTTAAGGTGCCCCACAGGGAGCGATTTGTGTAATCACTGGGATAAGAGAAGAGAGGTTTGTGTGTGTGATTAAAAGGGGGGCTATTAAACACTTAAGCAGAGAATGAGACGCCACCACATTCACGAGACTCAAATCAAAAGCAGTTTTCCCTCCTCCATTGCGGCGGTGTGAACCTGTTGTCCCCCCCATTTTGATGTTCCTGCAAGACAGTCTACACCGGCACTGTCTATGGAGCACTCCCACCATTATTAAGAAGAGAGCTGCGTTTTCCCTCGAGAAGCAGTGTCCCAAGTCTCTTCTTAGAGCAAGATACAGTCTCTTCTGCTTGTGCAGGGGTGACCCCTTTTACCACCCTTGTTTTGCATGTTCATTTCGCATCAATTGCATGTAGTGTCAAAGCTTGCTACCACTGTGCAAAATACAGGGATGACCAAAGTCCCCGACCCCCAGAGCAACATGTATTCGCTGCCAGAATCTACAGCATGAACATGAATCAGAATCATGGGTTACAGATTTGTATTCTAAGCATGTCAAGGGGGTGGGGGAAGGGAATGTTTCTGTACAATACATTAAAGCCATTAATCATGCGGGTTGCAGGCCCTGCATCCAGCCCACTGATCTTCCTAAAAGCTTTTCCTCTGCGGTATTGGTTGCGCATTACAATGTAAGCAAATTCTCTAACGTGTGGTGTGATGATTATTTTTTGTAAAACCGCTCCATTATAGAGTCTGAAGAAGCTAAAGGTCCTTCCCACCCACAGGAAGACCGAATTGGGTGCTATGCAGTCAGACCCTCCCACTCCCAGGCATCTCGATGGCTTTTGAAAGTGCCAATCAGGAGGCGTGCCATAAGAGGGCAGTAGGCCAATAATAATAACAACAAAAGGCAACAGGAATTGGAAGGGAGAGCTGGGCTAATTTCTTGCTCTTTGTGCCATTATTATTGCAGAGAGCTGACAAGCAGAGTCATTGAACTCCTCCCTCTGCTTCCTCCGTTCTTCCTCTGCCTGTAGAATAAAGAGAATCAACACTCTTCTGTAGTAAGAAAATCACCTTTAAACATTGAATAGACATACCAAAAAGTAATACAAAGACTCACAGATGAAGTGTGAAAACTGTACCAAAAAGGTGAGTGCTGTTTTCTTACGACTTTATGCATGGGAAACAGTAAGTAGTTTGACTCCACCCCCAGGTCAGACACTCACTTGCTTGATCTGTTACATAATGTGAGGATCCTTTGTGTTTCAAGGGGTTTTCCATTTTTGAATAAGTAAAGCAAGTCTGGGCCGCTGGAGGGGCTTAACTTTATACCGCAGGGCAGGGCTAAGTTGCAGCCAGTGCAGAGTTAAGTGACTTGAACTTTTTTATATAATATATCTGAGACGGTAGTGCAGTAATAGAATTTGGTCATAGATTACCAGGTCACAGATAGCCACTACACAGTGCATAGTTCCAAATGAGCTTGCCTCTTGTAGTCTACCTTACTGATACCATTCATATAATAATTTATAAACTGTTTTTTTTCCAGGAAAGGTTTAATTATATTTATTTCTCTGGGCAAGTTGTGATGGGAATGATATTTAATGTAACCTACTGATGCTGATTTTTTATGTGCGACATGATCTTTTATGCAATTTTCATTATATTCTGATTACATTTCAAATGGCTTTATGTGACTATTTTATGGTACACTGTAGTGCTAGGGTGGCCATCCTGAGCCTGAGAAGGAGCCAGAATTTACCAATGTACATTGCCAAAGAGCTACAGTAATATGTCAGCAGTCCCACATCAGCTCCTCACCCCGCTCCCAGTGCCTCCTCCCGCCCGCCTGCTGCCCCGCTGATCAGCGCCTCCCCCTTCCTCCCTGCACCTCCTGATCAGCTGTTTCTTGGGATGGAGGAGGCTCTGGGGTGGAGGAGCGAGGGCACGGCAGGCTGAGGGGAGGGGGCAGGAAGCGGTGGAGTGGGGGCAGGGTCTATGGCAGAGCCAGGGGTTGAGCAGTGAGCACCTCTCCCCCGCCCTTGGAAAGTTGGCACCTGTAGCATCAGCCCCAGAGTCGGTACCTATACAAGGAGCCGCATATTAACTTCTGAAGAGAGCCGCATGTGGCTCCGGAGCCACAGGCTGGCCACCCCTGCTATACTGGTTGCCATATATACTGCAGTACATTTCTCCCTGCTCTCTTTCCTTATCCCTGCCCCCAGTGTTAAAAATACACCCAAAGCTGTAAAAGCCAAGCAGGTGAACTTCCCATCAATGTTTTCATTGTAATAAACATGTTGGAAAAATGTAACACCTAATCTGAAGTCATAGACCTAGTTAAAAATGTTTTTTGAGGGGTGTTTTTTGGTTTATAACACACATTTCTATGATGTCTTTCAGGAATGTAGTAAAAAACAGAAAAATGATGACAAGCAAAATACATCGGTTGATCCACTGAGCACGAATGATGAAAATGAGGAGGTAATGTTCCTTTTTTTAAAATGATTTTATTAATCTAAGGTATGTTATTGCTTTGACTTTTATCCTTCTCTGTTCTGTGCCCTTTTTTCCTTTGGAAAAGAATAAATAAATGTTAGGATAAGCTATACACAAATAAATGTATGCACTGTACTTATAAACCAAAATCCTACATGTAAGAACTATTCACAGAAAATAATCCAGAAAGGAGCTGGAATAGGTAGAGCCCTGCAAATCCGCGGATATCCACTTTATAGCCACAGATATCCATGGATACGGATATCTATGGATCATTTTTGCAGATCGCAGATGGAAACCGATCCAAATTTTATATCTAAAGCTCTGTAAATCTGCAGATATCCATGGCTATCCACTGATGCAGATATCTGCAGATCATTTTTGTGAATCAGATGCGGATATAAATTTTGTATCCACGTAGGGCTCTAGGGATAGGGATACAAACACAGGGTTTGGTTTTTCAAAAGTGCTGAGCACCTAGAACTCCAATTAAAGTCAATGGGATACGTGAGTATTCAAAAGCTATGAAAAGCAGGTTTATTATATTGATGATTTCTTAAGAAGGATGAAATTGAAAACATAACACTCAGTGCAGAGCACCAACAAGATAATTTCTTTCAGTGGCTTTGTAGAAAGAGTTGAAAAGGCTGCAAATGCTTCCTCGAATCTTAAAAAAAAAAAAAAGTTTGTGCCTGTTTTTATTATATCTCAATCAAGCTTTTTTTGCATTTTTTACTCCTTCAAATAAACATGGTTCATAATTACAGAATGACATGCAGCTGATACTTACCAACACTTAAAATGACAAAATATCTCCCTTCCCCCCGCAAAAAAGCATCTTGCATTTTAAGGGCCTGATCATTCAAGGGGCTGAACACCTTTATCTCTGAGTGAAATCCATAGAAGTTTAGGCTGCCCGGCATCTGACGTGATCGGGTCCAACCCATGAAATCGTTACTCCCATGCGTTGTCCAAATGAAGAGAATGGAATACTTGAGTAAAAGTTACTCACAAGTCAGAGTTAGTAGGATCAACTCAAGGCAAATGCAATATACAGGAAAACAGTTTCCATGCAAAAATTGATCCTACACATTTCTTACTTGTGTGAGTTACTTTTGAAAGAAAAGGAGGAGGGTGCTTGGCACTTCAAACCACACAAAAGTATGTTCTAACTATAGGTGAAAAAGGTAATGATGCTATAGGTCTCATACTTGGTTTGCTAAATTACATTGAATAACACTTTTCGTTTGAGAGTTTGCAAGGGGTCTGGAAGTCTCTCTCTCCTTTGCAGAAGTTCCTCCTCTCTCAAACTAACAAACAATGTTCCATCCATAAATCATAGAATCCTAGAACTGGAAGGGACCTTGAGAGGTCATCTAGTCCAGTACCCTGCACTTAAGGCAGGACTAAGTATTATCTAGACCATCCCTGACAGGTGTTTGTCCAACCTGTTCTTAAAAATTCCCAAGGATGGAGATTCCACAACCTCCCTGGCCAATTTATTCCAGTCCTTAACCACTCTGACAGGAAGTTTTTCCTACTGTCCAACCTAAATTGCCCTTGCTGCAATTTAAGCCCATTGCTTGTTGTCCTATCCTCAGAGGTTAAGAAGAAAAATTTTCCTCCCTCATCCTTGTACCAACCTTTTATGTACTTGAAAACTGTTATCATGTCCCCTCTCAGTCTTCTCTTCTCCAGACTAAACAAAACCCAATTTTTTCACTCTTCCCTCAAAGGTCATATTTTCTAGACCTTTAATCATTTTTGTTGCTCTTCTCTGGACTTTCTACAGTTTGTCCTCATCTTTCCTGAAATGTGGCACCCAGAACTGGACACAATACTCCAGCTGAGGCCTAATCAGTGTGGAGTAGAGCGGAAGAATTACTTCTCGTGTCTTGCTTACAATACTCCTGCTAATACATCCCAGAATTATGTTTGCTTTTTTTGCAACAGTGTTACAATGTGGACTCATATTTAGCTTGTGATCCACTATGAGCCCCAGATCCCTTACAGAGCTGTCATTCATATAATGTAACACAAAAACAATGCAACTTTGGGGCCAAATCCTGCTTGCCATAGACATGGGACTCATCTTGTTTAGGCCACTGAGACAGTTTGCCTGACTCAAGTGATCACGACATGACCTTTCCTTTGTTTTGTGCCCTTAATAAAAACTGTCGCCAACGTTTTCAGACTTGGATGTCTGATGTTAATTATGTAAATCCATATTCAGCATTGAAAAAGCCTGAGAAGGTAAGTACTCGCAACTGCCTGTGACGTTAATGGATGCAATGCTCAATGCCTCTGCAAATCAAGCCACTTCAGGTGCATAAATATGGATGTTGGTTAGAGGCTTAACTTTAAAAATCTGAGTTTGAATTTTTTTGCCACTACTGTCTTCTGTACGATAGTACACAATATCTCAAAATGCTTTGGCTTATAATAATACAGTTTAATAATGACAGGGGGCAGAGAAATCAAGAGATACTGAACAGACCATTTTCTAATTTTAAATGTTACACCCACACATGAGGGGGACAGTCTTGTGTTTTTACAGTTGCAATTTAAATAAGTCAGTGCAAAGGCCCTGAAAGTTAGCTTATCCAATCTCCTTTCATTTCTAGAAAAATGAATTCCATAAATTGGCTGGTGCTAAAATATTCCTTAGTGACTGCCTAGCTTGTGACAACTGTGTGACATCAGAAGAAGGTGTCAGGATTTTCCAGCAAAATCAGAAGGAACTCTTTCGCATACTCAACCTTAACAAGGTAAAGTGACAAAGCATGCAGGAATTTGTGTGAGAGGAAGGATGTGAGATAGTGACTAAGCAGTTTCAGTGATAACTAAAAACCCTTGAATAGTATAGCAGTTAAAGCACTACATCAGTGAAAGTAAGATCATGGCTGTAATCTAAATTTTATGAGATATATTCTGTAAGGCATAAGTAAGAAACTGTAGGGCAAAGCACGATGATTATCTCATAACTTCAATAATAAACTGTAGGGTGTGCAATTATAGTGTTGTTAAATATGCATTTCTCAAGTGTTGGAGGCATTCTGATTTTTGTGATCATGGTGAAAGGACGAGATAACAATATGCACAAGGTATGAAATTATCAAAGACCTGACTGCAAAAATTAGAGAGAATTGTCCCATTAGTTTCTAGTACGTGCTTTAAGGTATGAATGATACCAGACGCATTTGAAAGATGTGTATTCAGAAGAGTATCTTTTTGCTGTATCTTGGGTTCTTTTTCCTCTTGCAAAATAAATAAAATCATAGCTTCTGTCTGACATGAAGACAGTGCCATTTTATTGTTAAGGTTGGTTCTTTGGTAGCCTTCCTAATACATACTGTACTTGAGTCTGCTGATCTTGACATTGACTTAATGATCTACCACTCCAGACTATTGTACTCTCACCCAGGAGGCAACAGCTACTTTAAAAATTTTATTTTTAATTGAAATTGATACTGCTCTCTCCACCTATTTGATATATGTAAGGATTCCTCCCAGAATATTCTAGCCAGTTTTTAGGACTGGTTTGATTCTATAGCATGATGTGGTTGTATAAGTGTGAGACAGACAAAGATTTAAATGTAACAGAATCATTGCTTTCTTCCAGTTCTAATTTCTATTAGTCATCTGGTGCAGGATTTCTCTATTCCTGTTTTATCGCTTGTGTCTTTTAAGTCTTCCACTACCGTTGGTGAGGAACATAAACAACAGGCAACATGTCCTAACTAAAACACAAAGTGTACATCTTCACATAGATGACATCATCCTCACCAGAATGTTACCTTTGCACATCAGTCTTTTTCTTCAACCAAACACACTTGATTGTGCATATATAGCATTGCTGGGTTGGTTTGTTTAGGGTCCAGTCCTGCTGAATGCCCTCAGTTCCTGTTGAAGTTAAGGCCATTGGGCATATCTCAGGATCACATCCTTAGTTTGAAGGATCATATTTAAAATTTCAAATCTCCGTGCTCCTGTAAACCTTAATCTAAACACCTATATTTGTTTCTAAGCTCTTCCCATATTTTGGGAGCATTATGCTTCCCTTAGTTATCAAAATCCTGTAAGTGTTGATTCTCTAACTCTCCTTACTTGCTTAACAAGCCAAGGATAGGGTTGTCCTGGGAGGGATGGAATTCCTTGAGTCATACAACAGCAAACTCTCTAGCTGATTGACTCTCAACATTGACAGAACCAGAGGGAAATTCCATTCCACTCTCTGTAAGAAGGATGGTAGTTGCTTCATTGGGGCTTTTCTGGTATATTTGTTTAAAGAGCAGGAAATGAGAGGAGTGACTCTTGGGGATGGGGAGGGAATGAGAAGGAGAGGGATCTTATGCTGTTGTAATAATCCACCTGCATGCTTTATTTATTTTCCAGAAATGTGATACCTCAAAACACAAAGTGTTGGCAGTGTCTATATGCACTCAGTCATTGCCTTATTTTGCTGCTAAATTCAATCTCTGTGTAAACGATGCAGCCAAGAGACTCTGTGGTTTCCTCAAAAGTCTTGGTAAGTTCTGATTTGTTATTACACTGGGAGAACACAGCAAGGTTATCTTGGGTTTCTTTCTTCCCTGGCAGAATTTTGCAGCATTCCCCAGTCATAAGAGACTGTTTTGCAATTGTTTTGAAAGGGTATATTCTAAGTTATTTGTTGTGACATAACAGTGCCCATCCCAGAAATGTTCTTGAGGTAGTGCAGTAGGGGTTGGGAAGAGAGTTTAAGGACACTGTTGAGATATCTTCTGTAGACGTCTTTAAGTCACTTTTGTTTCTAATGACTCTTCAGAAGCTTCACACTGAAATCTGTTTCTTTAACAAATTGTTTTTCCTCCATCACACATGCACATGCTTGTAGTTCTGTCGCCAAGGTCTGGACTATTGACATTGAAACTGAAAGTATGTCTCACTACAACCAGAGATGTGACTGCAACATGTGTAGACATCCCTGAGCTAGCTTTAAGCTAGCTAATTTGGGTACTGATAACATTGAAGCTGCAGCAGTACGCACTTCAGTGTAGGGCAGCTGTCCGAATAAGTACCCAGGGTCCTGAGCGAGCTTGTATAGCCCACACTGAAACCCATGCTGTCATAGCTTCACTGCTATGGGTATCCGAGCTAGCTAGAGGACAGTGGGTTTATTTCTTTCCTGTTAGAGGAGCTGATAACCCTGATTTTAGAAGAGAACTATAGTTATATGTAGGCAGGAAATTGCAAATGCGCAGGAGTAGGGTGACCACCTTTTCACAAGGCAAAAGCAGGGGGCCAGGGGGCCCAAGAGCAGTCCCCGGCCCATGTCCCTGCCCCCTGGAGCACGCCACCAAGGGCAGGTGGATGGTCTGGGGCTCCCCACAGTGACCTGAGCTCCCTGGAACTATGGCCCGACTCCGGCTTCCAGCCTGGCCAGGGAGTAGGGCCTTGCTGGGGAGAGGAGGAGTAGGTGGTGGGGCCTTGTGGCAAGGGAGACCTAAGACCCATCTCAGCCCCCCCACCGTGAAATGGCTGGCGCTTCTCCTGAGTCTCGGGCAGGCATGGAGCGGCACCACAAATCCAAACAAATGCTGTCTCAGAGTCGTTCAATCCAGGACTAGGACTTGAACTCTGCATTTCAGAACTGCCCCCACCCCCGCCCCAATTCGGGACAGGCGATCACCCTATGCAGGAGTGACTGATTTGGAGAACAGCTGCATCCTCCCCTATCTTCATCACTATCAAAGAGAGCTCCTACAAAGTACTTTTTCCAGAGTTCTTTTTACCCCTATGAGACTTAAACTGAAAAAATATGTAGCAGGAGCAAAACTGTGTGCTGAGAGTGCTGTGGAAATACAGTAGGGTTACCATACGTCCGGATTTTCCCGGACATGTCCGACTTTTGGGGGCCCAAATCCCCGTCCAGGGGGAAATCCCCAAAAGCCGGGCATGTCCGGGAAAATCGGGAGGGAGGGAAACCCTACTGTATTTCCACAGCACTCTCAGCACACAGTTTTGCTCCTGCTACATATTTTTTCAGTTTAAGTCTCATAGGGGTAAAAAGAACTCTGGAAAAAGTACTTTGTAGGAGCTCTCTTTGATAGTGATGAAGATAGGGGAGGATGCAGCTGTTCTCCAAATCAGTCACTCCTGCATAGGGTGATCGCCTGTCCCGAATTGGGGCGGGGGTGGGGGCAGTTCTGAAATGCAGAGTTCAAGTCCTAGTCCTGGATTGAACGACTCTGAGACAGCATTTGTTTGGATTTGTGGTGCCGCTCCATGCCTGCCCGAGACTCAGGAGAAGCGCCAGCCATTTCACGGTGGGGGGGCTCAGATGGGTCTTAGGTCTCCCTTGCCACAAGGCCCCACCACCTCCTCCTCCTCTCCCCAGCAAGGCCCTACTCCCTGGCCAGGCTGGAAGCCGGAGTCGGGCCATAGTTCCAGGGAGCTCAGGTCACTGTGGGGAGCCCCAGACCATCCACCTGCCCTTGGTGGCGTGCTCCAGGGGGCAGGGACATGGG